>NC_091208.1:33082790-33220290 GCF_040958095.1 Procambarus clarkii
GAGGCTATTTGAACCACCCCACCTGCCGGCACTCGGATAGTAATCTTGGGCATAGCATTTTACCAAATCACCTCATTCTTTGGGGCACACGTGAGAAACACAAATGCGAACAAGCCTGAATGGTCCCCAGGACAATATGCAACTGAAAACTCACACCCCAGAAGTGACTCGAACCCATACTCCCAGGAGCAACGCAACTGCTATGTACAAGACGCCTTAATCCACTTGACCATGCACGACCGGACATAATGAGGTGATAGCCGAGGCATATTTGAACCACCCCACCGCCGGCACTAGGATAGTAATCTTGGGCATAGCATTTTACCAAATCACCTCATTCTTTGGGGCACACGTGAGGAACACAAAGTGCGAACAAGCCTGAATGGTCCCCAGGACAATATGCAACTGAAAACTCACACCCCAGAAGTGACTCGAACCCATACTCCCAGGAGCAACGCAACTGCTATGTACAAGACGCCCTAATCCACTTGACCATCACAACCGGACATAATGAGGTGATAGCCGAGGCTATTTGAACCACCATACCGCCGGCACTCGGATAGTAATCTTGGGCATAGCATTTTACCAAATCACCTCATTCTTTGGGGCACACGTGAGGAACTCAAATGCGAACAAGCCTGAATGGTCCCCAGGGCAATATGCAACTGAAAACTCACACACCAGAAGAGACTCGAACCCATACTCCCAGGAGCAACGCAACTGGTATGTACAAGACGCCTTAATCCACTTGACCATCACGACCGGACATAATGAGAAGATAGCCGAGGCTATTTGAACCTCCCCACCGCCGGCACTCGGATAGTAATCTTGGGCATAGCATTTTACCAAATCACCTCATTCTTTGGGGCACACGTGAGGAACACAAATGCGAACAAGCCTGAATGGTCCCCAGGACAATATGCAACTGAAAACTCACGCCCCAGAAGTGACTCGAACCTATACTCCCAGGAGCAACGCAACTGGTATGTACAAGACGCCTTAATCCACTTGACCATCACGACTGGACATAATGAGGTGATAGCCGAGGCTATTTGAACCACCCCACCGCCGGCACTCGGATAGTAATCTTGGGCATAGCATTTTACCAAATCACCTCATTCTTTGGGGCACACGTGAGGAACACAAGTGCGAACAAGCCTGAATGGTCCCCAGGACAATATGCAACTGAAAACTCACACCCCAGAAGTGACTCGAACCCATACTCCCAGGAGCAACGCAACTGGTATGTACAAGACGCCTTAATCCACTTGATCATCACGACCGGACATAATGAGGTGATAGCCGAGGCTATTTGAACCACCCCACTGCCGGCACTCGGATAGTAATCTTGGGCATAGCATTTTACCAAATCACCTCATTCTTTGGGGCACACGTGAGGAACACAAATGCGAACAAGCCTGAATGGTCCCCAGGACAATATGCAACTGAAAACTCACACCCCAGAAGTGACTCGAACCCATACTCCCAGGAGCAACGCAACTGGTATGTACAAGACGCCTTAATCCACTTGACCATGACGACCGGACATAATGAGGTGATAGCCGAGGCTATTTGAACCACCCCACCGCCGGCACTAGGATAGTAATCTTGGGCATAGCATTTTACCAAATCACCTCATTCTTTGGGGCACACGTGAGGAACACAAATGCGAACAAGCCTGAATGGTCCCCAGGACAATATGCAACTGAAAACTCACACCCCAGAAGTGACTCGAACCCATACTCCCAGGAGCAACGCAACTGGTATGTACAAGACGCCTTAATCCACTTGACCATGCACGACCGGACATAATGAGGTGATAGCCGAGGCAATTTGAACCACCCCACCGCCGGCACTAGGATAGTAATCTTGGGCATAGCATTTTACCAAATCACCTCATTCTTTGGGGCACACGTGAGGAACACAAATGCGAACAAGCCTGAATGGTCCCCAGGACAATATGCAACTGAAAACTCACACCCCAGAAGTGACTCGAACCCATACTCCCAGGAGCAACGCAACTGCTATGTACAAGACGCCTTAATCCACTTGACCATCACGACCGGACATAATGAGGTGATAGCCGAGGCTATTTGAACCACCATACCGCCGGCACTCGGATAGTAATCTTGGGCATAGCATTTTACCAAATCACCTCATTCTTTGGGGCACACGTGAGGAACTACAAATGCGAACAAGCCTGAATGGTCCCCAGGGACAATATGCAACTGAAAACTCACACACCAGAAGTGACTCGAACCCATACTCCCAGGAGCAACGCAACTGGTATGTACAAGACGCCTTAATCCACTTGACCATCACGACCGGACATAATGAGGTAGATAGCCGAGGCTATTTGAACCATCCCCACCGCCGGCACTCGGATAGTAATCTTGGGCATAGCATTTTACCAAATCACCTCATTCTTTGGGGCACACGTGAGGAACACAAATGCGAACAAGCCTGAATGGTCCCCAGGACAATATGCAACTGAAAACTCACACCCCAGAAGTGACTCGAACCTATACTCCCAGGAGCAACGCAACTGGTATGTACAAGACGCCTTAATCCACTTGACCATCACGACCGGACATAATGAGGTGATAGCCGAGGCTATTTGAACCACCCCACCGCCGGCACTCGGATAGTAATCTTGGGCATAGCATTTTACCAAATCACCTCATTCTTTGGGGCACACGTGAGGAACACAAAGTGCGAACAAGCCTGAATGGTCCCCAGGACAATATGCAACTGAAAACTCACACCCCAGAAGTGACTCGAACCCATACTCCCAGGAGCAACGCAACTGGTATGTACAAGACGCCTTAATCCACTTGACCATCACGACCGGACATAATGAGGTGATAGCCGAGGCTATTTGAACCACCCCACCGCCGGCACTCGGATAGTAATCTTGGGCATAGCATTTTACCAAATCACCTCATTCTTTGGGGCACACGTGAGGAACACAAATGCGAACAAGCCTGAATGGTCCCCAGGACAATATGCAACTGAAAACTCACACCCCAGAAGTGACTCGAACCCATACTCCCAGGAGCAACGCAACTGGTATGTACAAGACGCCTTAATCCACTTGACCATCACGACCGGACATAATGAGGTGATAGCCGAGGCTATTTGAACCACCCCACCGCCGGCACTCGGATAGTAATCTTGGGCATAGCATTTTACCAAATCACCTCATTCTTTGGGGCACACGTGAGGAACACAAATGCGAACAAGCCTGAATGGTCCCCAGGACAATATGCAACTGAAAACTCACACCCCAGAAGTGACTCGAACCCATACTCCCAGGAGCAACGCAACTGGTATGTACAAGACGCCTTAATCCACTTGACCATCACGACCGGACATAATGAGGTGATAGCCGAGGCTATTTGAACCACCCCACCGCCGGCACTCGGATAGTAATCTTGGGCATAGCATTTTACCAAATCACCTCATTCTTTGGGGCACACGTGAGGAACACAAATGCGAACAAGCCTGAATGGTCCCCAGGACAATATGCAACTGAAAACTCACACCCCAGAAGTGACTCGAACCCATACTCCCTAGGAGCAACGCAACTGGTATGTACAAGACGCCTTAATCCACTTGACCATCACGACCGGACATAATGAGGTGATAGCCGAGGCTATTTGAACCACCCCACCGCCGGCACTCGGATAGTAATCTTGGGCATAGCATTTTACCAAATCACCTCATTCTTTGGGGCACACGTGAGGAACCCAAATGCGAACAAGCCTGAATGGTCCCCAGGACAATATGCAACTGAAAACTCACACCCCAGAAGTGACTCGAACCCATACTCCCAGGAGCAACGCAACTGGTATGTACAAGACGCCTTAATCCACTTGACCATCACGACCGGACATAATGAGGTGATAGCCGAGGCTATTTGAACCACCCCATCCGCCGGCACTCGGATAGTAATCTTGGGCATAGCATTTTACCAAATCACCTCATTCTTTGGGGCACACGTGAGGAACACAAATGCGAACAAGCCTGAATGGTCCCCAGGACAATATGCAACTGAAAACTCACACCCAGAAGTGACTCGAACCCATACTCCCAGGAGCAACGCAACTGGTATGTACAATGACGCCTTAATCCACTTGACCATCACGACCAGGACATAATGAGGTGATAGCCGAGGCTATTTGAACCACCCCACCGCCGGCACTCGGATAGTAATCTTGGGCATAGCATTTTACCAAATCACCTCATTCTTTGGGGCACACGTGAGGAACACTAAATGCGAACAAGCCTGAATGGTCCCCAGGACAATATGCAACTGAAAACTCACACCCCAGAAGTGACTCGAACCCATACTCCCAGGAGCAACGCAACTGGTATGTACAAGACGCCTTAATCCACTTGACCATCACGACCGGACATAATGAGGTGATAGCCGAGGCTATTTGAACCACCCATACCGCCGGCACTCGGATAGTAATCTTGGGCATAGCATTTTACCAAATCACCTCATTCTTTGGGGCACACGTGAGGAACCCAAATGCGAACAAGCCTGAATGGTCCCCAGGACAATATGCAACTGAAAACTCACACACCAGAAGATGACTCGAACCCATACTCCCAGGAGCAACGCAACTGGTATGTACAAGACGCCTTAATCCACTTGACCATCACGACAGGACATAATGAGAAGATAGCCGAGGCTATTTGAACCTCCCCACCGTCCGGCACTCGGATAGTAATCTTGGGCATAGCATTTTACCAAATCACCTCATTCTTTGGGGCACACGTGAGGAACACAAATGCGAACAAGCCTGAATGGTCCCCAGGACAATATGCAACTGAAAACTCACACCCCAGAAGTGACTCGAACCTATACTCCCAGGAGCAACGCAACTGGTATGTACAAGACGCCTTAATCCACTTGACCATCACGACCGGACATAATGAGGTGATAGCCGAGGCTATTTGAACCACCCCACCGCCGGCACTCGGATAGTAATCTTGGGCATAGCATTTTACCAAATCACCTCATTCTTTGGGGCACACGTGAGGAACACAAGTGCGAACAAGCCTGAATGGTCCCCAGGACAATATGCAACTGAAAACTCACACCCCAGAAGTGACTCGAACCCATACTCCCAGGAGCAACGCAACTGGTATGTACAAGACGCCTTAATCCACTTGATCCATCACGACCGGACATAATGAGGTGATAGCCGAGGCTATTTGAACCACCCCACTGCCGGCACTCGGATAGTAATCTTGGGCATAGCATTTTACCAAATCACCTCATTCTTTGGGGCACACGTGAGGAACACAAATGCGAACAAGCCTGAATGGTCCCCAGGACAATATGCAACTGAAAACTCACACCCCAGAAGTGACTCGAACCCATATATACTCCCAGGAGCAACGCAACTGGTATGTACAAGACGCCTTAATCCACTTGACCATGACGACCGGACATAATGAGGTGATAGCCGAGGCAATTTGAACCACCCCACCGCCGGCACTAGGATAGTAATCTTGGGCATAGCATTTTACCAAATCACCTCATTCTTTGGGGCACACGTGAGGAACACAAATGCGAACAAGCCTGAATGGTCCCCAGGACAATATGCAACTGAAAACTCACACCCCAGAAGTGACTCGAACCCATACTCCCAGGAGCAACGCAACTGGTATGTACAAGACGCCTTAATCCACTTGACCATCACGACCGGACATAATGAGGTGATAGCCGAGGCAATTTGAACCACCCCACCGCCGGCACTAGGATAGTAATCTTGGGCATAGCATTTTACCAAATCACCTCATTCTTTGGGGCACACGTGAGGAACACAAATGCGAACAAGCCTGAATGGTCCCCAGGACAATATGCAACTGAAAACTCACACCCCAGAAGTGACTCGAACCCATACTCCCAGGAGCAACGCAACTGCTATGTACAAGACGCCCTAATCCACTTGACCATCACGACCGGACATAATGAGGTGATAGCCGAGGCTATTTGAACCACCATACCGCCGGCACTCGGATAGTAATCTTGGGCATAGCATTTTACCAAATCACCTCATTCTTTGGGGCACACGTGAGGAACTCAAATGCGAACAAGCCTGAATGGTCCCCAGGGCAATATGCAACTGAAAACTCACACACCAGAAGAGACTCGAACCCATACTCCCAGGAGCAACGCAACTGGTATGTACAAGACGCCTTAATCCACTTGACCATCACGACCGGACATAATGAGAAGATAGCCGAGGCTATTTGAACCTCCCCACCGCCGGCACTCGGATAGTAATCTTGGGCATAGCATTTTACCAAATCACCTCATTCTTTGGGGCATCACGTGAGGAACACAAATGCGAACAAGCCTGAATGGTCCCCAGGACAATATGCAACTGAAAACTCACACCCCAGAAGTGACTCGAACCCTATACTCCCAGGAGCAACGCAACTGGTATGTACAAGACGCCTTAATCCACTTGACCATCACGACCTGGACATAATGAGGTGATAGCCGAGGCTATTTGAACCACCCCACCGCCGGCACTCGGATAGTAATCTTGGGCATAGCATTTTACCAAATCACCTCATTCTTTGGGGCACACGTGAGGAACACAAGTGCGAACAAGCCTGAATGGTCCCCAGGACAATATGCAACTGAAAACTCACACCCCAGAAGTGACTCGAACCCATACTCTTAGGAGCAACGCAACTGGTATGTACAAGACGCCTTAATCCACTTGACCATCACGACCGGACATAATGAGGTGATAGCCGAGGCTATTTGAACCACCCCACCACCGGCACTCGGATAGTAATCTTGGGCATAGCATTTTACCAAATCACCTCATTCTTTGGGGCACACGTGAGGAACCCAAATGCGAACAAGCCTGAATGGTCCCCAGGACAATATGCAACTGAAAACTCACACCCCAGAAGTGACTCGAACCCATACTCCCAGGAGCAACGTAACTGGTATGTACAAGACGCCTTAATCCACTTGACCATCACGACCGGACATAATGAGGTGATAGCCGAGGCTATTTGAACCACCCCACCTGCCGGCACTCGGATAGTAATCTTGGGCATAGCATTTTACCAAATCACCTCATTCTTTGGGGCACACGTGAGGAACACAAATGCGAACAAGCCTGAATGGTCCCCAGGACAATATGCAACTGAAAACTCACACCCCAGAAGTGACTCGAACCCATTACTACCAGGAGCAACGCAACTGGTATGTACAAGACGCCTTAATCCACTTGACCATGACGACCAGGACATAATGAGGTGATAGCCGAGGCTATTTGAACCACCCCACCGCCGGCACTAGGATAGTAATCTTGGGCATAGCATTTTACCAAATCACCTCATTCTTTGGGGCACACGTGAGGAACACAAATGCGAACAAGCCTGAATGGTCCCCAGGACAATATGCAACTGAAAACTCACACCCCAGAAGTGACTCGAACCCATACTCCTAGGAGCAACGCAACTGGTATGTACAAGACGCCTTAATCCACTTGACCATCACGACCGGACATAATGAGGTGATAGCCGAGGCTATTTGAACCACCCCACCACCGGCACTCGGATAGTAATCTTGGGCATAGCATTTTACCAAATCACCTCATTCTTTGGGGCACACGTGAGGAACCCAAATGCGAACAAGCCTGAATGGTCCCCAGGACAATATGCAACTGAAAACTCACACCCCAGAAGTGACTCGAACCCATACTCCCAGGAGCAACGCAACTGGTATGTACAAGACGCCTTAATCCACTTGACCATCACGACCGGACATAATGAGGTGATAGCCGAGGCTATTTGAACCACCCCATCGCCGGCACTCGGATAGTAATCTTGGGCATAGCATTTTACCAAATCACCTCATTCTTTGGGGCACACGTGAGGAACACAAATGCGAACAAGCCTGAATGGTCCCCAGGACAATATGCAACTGAAAACTCACACCGCAGAAGTGACTCGAACCCATACTCCCAGGAGCAACGCAACTGGTATGTACAATGACGCCTTAATCCACTTGACCATCACGACCAGGACATAATGAGGTGATAGCCGAGGCTATTTGAACCACCCCACCGCCGGCACTCGGATAGTAATCTTGGGCATAGCATTTTACCAAATCACCTCATTCTTTGGGGCACACGTGAGGAACCTAAATGCGAACAAGCCTGAATGGTCCCCAGGACAATATGCAACTGAAAACTCACACCCCAGAAGTGACTCGAACCCATACTCCCAGGAGCAACGCAACTGGTATGTACAAGACGCCTTAATCCACTTGACCATCACGACCGGACATAATGAGGTGATAGCCGAGGCTATTTGAACCACCCATACCGCCGGCACTCGGATAGTAATCTTGGGCATAGCATTTTACCAAATCACCTCATTCTTTGGGGCACACGTGAGGAACCCAAATGCGAACAAGCCTGAATGGTCCCCAGGACAATATGCAACTGAAAACTCACACACCAGAAGAGACTCGAACCCATACTCCCAGGAGCAACGCAACTGGTATGTACAAGACGCCTTAATCCACTTGACCATCACGACAGGACATAATGAGGAGATAGCCGAGGCTATTTGAACCTCCCCACCGTCCGGCACTCGGATAGTAATCTTGGGCATAGCATTTTACCAAATCACCTCATTCTTTGGGGCACACGTGAGGAACACAAATGCGAACAAGCCTGAATGGTCCCCAGGACAATATGCAACTGAAAACTCACACCCCAGAAGTGACTCGAACCCATACTCCCAGGAGCAACGCAACTGGTATGTACAAGACGCCTTAATCCACTTGACCATCACGACCGGACATAATGAGGTGATAGCCGAGGCTATTTGAACCACCCCACTGCCGGCACTCGGATAGTAATCTTGGGCATAGCATTTTACCAAATCACCTCATTCTTTGGGGCACACGTGAGGAACACAAGTGCGAACAAGCCTGAATGGTCCCCAGGACAATATGCAACTGAAAACTCACACCCCAGAAGTGACTCGAACCCATACTCCCAGGAGCAACGCAACTGGTATGTACAAGACGCCTTAATCCACTTGACCATCACGACCGGACATAATGAGGTGATAGCCGAGGCTATTTGAACCACCCCACCTGCCGGCACTCGGATAGTAATCTTGGGCATAGCATTTTACCAAATCACCTCATTCTTTGGGGCACACGTGAGGAACACAAATGCGAACAAGCCTGAATGGTCCCCAGGACAATATGCAACTGAAAACTCACACCCCAGAAGTGACTCGAACCCATACTCCCAGGAGCAACGCAACTGGTATGTACAAGACGCCTTAATCCACTTGACCATGACGACCGGACATAATGAGGTGATAGCCGAGGCTAATTTGAACCACCCCACCGCCGGCACTAGGATAGTAATCTTGGGCATAGCATTTTACCAAATCACCTCATTCTTTGGGGCACACGTGAGGAACACAAATGCGAACAAGCCTGAATGGTCCCCAGGACAATATGCAACTGAAAACTCACACCCCAGAAGTGACTCGAACCCATACTCCCAGGAGCAACGCAACTGGTATGTACAAGACGTCCTTAATCCACTTGACCATCACGACCGGACATAATGAGGTGATAGCCGAGGCTATTTGAACCACCCCACCGCCGGCACTCAGATAGTAATCTTGGGCATAGCATTTTACCAAATCACCTCATTCTTTGGGGCACACGTGAGGAACCTAAATGCGAACAAGCCTGAATGGTCCCCAGGACAATATGCAACTGAAAACTCACACCCCAGAAGTGACTCGAACCCATACTCCCAGGAGCAACGCAACTGGTATGTACAAGACGCCTTAATCAACTTGACCATCACGACCGGACATAATGAGGTGATAGCCGAGGTTATTTGAACCACCCCACCGCCGGCACTCGGATAGTAATCTTGGGCATAGCATTTTACCGAATCACCTCATTCTTTGGGGCACACGTGAGGAACACAAATGCGAACAAGCCTGAATGGTCCCCAGGACAATATGCAACTGAAAACTCACACCCCAGAAGTGACTCGAACCCATACTCCCAGGAGCAATGCAACTGCTATGTACAAGACGCCCTAATCCACTTGACCATCACGACCGGACATAATGAGGTGATAGCCGAGGCTATTTGAACCACCATACCGCCGGCACTCGGATAGTAATCTTGGGCATAGCATTTTACCAAATCACCTCATTCTTTGGGGAACACGTGAGGAACCCAAATGCGAACAAGCCTGAATGGTCCCCAGGACAATATGCAACTGAAAACTCACACCCCAGAAGTGACTCGAACCCATACTCCCATGAGCAACGCAACTGGTATGTACAAGACGCCTTAATCCACTTGACCATCACGACCGGACATAATGAGGTGATAGCCGAGGCTATTTGAACCACCCCATCGCCGGCACTCGGATAGTAATCTTGGGCATAGCATTTTGCCAAATCACCTCATTCTTTGGGGCACACATTAGGAACACAAATGCGAACAAGCCTGAATGGTCCCCAGGACAATATGCAACTGAAAACTCACACCCCAGAAGTGACGCGAACCCATACTCCCAGGAGCAACGCAACTGGTATGTACAAGACGCCTTAATCCACTTGACCATGACGACCAGACATAATGAGGTGATAGCCGAGGCAATTTGAACCACCCCACCGCCGGCACTAGGATAGTAATCTTGGGCATAGCATTTTACCAAATCACCTCATTCTTTGGGGCACACGTGAGGAACACAAATGCGAACAAGCCTGAATGGTCCCCAGGACAATATGCAACTGAAAACTCACGCCCCAGAAGTGACTCGAACCTATACTCCCAGGAGCAACGCAACTGGTATGTACAAGACGCCTTAATCCACTTGACCATCACGACTGGACATAATGAGGTGATAGCCGAGGCTATTTGAACCACCCCACCGCCGGCACTCGGATAGTAATCTTGGGCATAGCATTTTACCAAATCACCTCATTCTTTGGGGCACACGTGAGGAACACAAGTGCGAACAAGCCTGAATGGTCCCCAGGACAATATGCAACTGAAAACTCACACCCCAGAAGTGACTCGAACCCATACTCCCAGGAGCAACGTAACTGGTATGTACAAGACGCCTTAATCCACTTGACCATCACGACCGGACATAATGAGGTGATAGCCGAGGCTATTTGAACCACCCCACTGCCGGCACTCGGATAGTAATCTTGGGCATAGCATTTTACCAAATCACCTCATTCTTTGGGGCACACGTGAGGAACACAAATGCGAACAAGCCTGAATGGTCCCCAGGACAATATGCAACTGAAAACTCACACCCCAGAAGTGACTCGAACCCATTCTCCCAGGAGCAACGCAACTGGTATGTACAAGACGCC
Source organism: Procambarus clarkii (assembly GCF_040958095.1). Lineage (NCBI taxonomy): Eukaryota > Metazoa > Arthropoda > Malacostraca > Decapoda > Cambaridae > Procambarus > Procambarus clarkii. The sequence continues at coordinate 33,094,221 of NC_091208.1, forward strand.
TTAATCCACTTGACCATGACGACCAGACATAATGAGGTGATAGCCGAGGCAATTTGAACCACCCCACCGCCGGCACTAGGATAGTAATCTTGGGCATAGCATTTTACCAAATCACCTCATTCTTTGGGGCACACGTGAGGAACACAAATGCGAACAAGCCTGAATGGTCCCCAGGACAATATGCAACTGAAAACTCACACCCCAGAAGTGACTCGAACCCATACTCTTAGGAGCAACGCAACTGGTATGTACAAGACGCCTTAATCCACTTGACCATCACGACCGGACATAATGAGGTGATAGCCGAGGCTATTTGAACCACCCCACCACCGGCACTCGGATAGTAATCTTGGGCATAGCATTTTACCAAATCACCTCATTCTTTGGGGCACACGTGAGGAACCCAAATGCGAACAAGCCTGAATGGTCCCCAGGACAATATGCAACTGAAAACTCACACCCCAGAAGTGACTCGAACCCATACTCCCAGGAGCAACGCAACTGGTATGTACAAGACGCCTTAATCCACTTGACCATCACGACCGGACATAATGAGGTGATAGCCGAGGCTATTTGAACCACCCCATCGCCGGCACTCGGATAGTAATCTTGGGCATAGCATTTTACCAAATCACCTCATTCTTTGGGGCACACGTGAGGAACACAAATGCGAACAAGCCTGAATGGTCCCCAGGACAATATGCAACTGAAAACTCACACCGCAGAAGTGACTCGAACCCATACTCCCAGGAGCAACGCAACTGGTATGTACATGACGCCTTAATCCACGTGACCATCACGACCAGACATAATGAGGTGATAGCCGAGGCTATTTGAACCACCCCACCGCCGGCACTCGGATAGTAATCTTGGGCATAGCATTTTACCAAACCACCTCATTCTTTGGGGCACACGTGAGGAACCTAAATGCGAACAAGCCTGAATGGTCCCCAGGACAATATGCAACTGAAAACTCACACCCCAGAAGTGACTCGAACCCATACTCCCAGGAGCAACGCAACTGGTATGTACAAGACGCCTTAATCCACTTGACCATCACGACCTGACATAATGAGGTGATAGCCGAGGCTATTTGAACCACCATACCGCCGGCACTCGGATAGTAATCTTGGGCATAGCATTTTACCAAATCACCTCATTCTTTGGGGCACACGTGAGGAACCCAAATGCGAACAAGCCTGAATGGTCCCCAGGACAATATGCAACTGAAAACTCACACACCAGAAGAGACTCGAACCCATACTCCCAGGAGCAACGCAACTGGTATGTACAAGACGCCTTAATCCACTTGACCATCACGACAGGACATAATGAGAAGATAGCCGAGGCTATTTGAACCTCCCCACCGTCGGCACTCGGATAGTAATCTTGGGCATAGCATTTTACCTAAATCACCTCATTCTTTGGGGCACACGTGAGGAACACAAATGCGAACAAGCCTGAATGGTCCCCAGGACAATATGCAACTGAAAACTCACACCCCAGAAGTGACTCGAACCTATACTCCCAGGAGCAACGCAACTGGTATGTACAAGACGCCTTAATCCACTTGACCATCACGACCGGACATAATGAGGTGATAGCCGAGGCTATTTGAACCACCCCACCGCCGGCACTCGGATAGTAATCTTGGGCATAGCATTTTACCAAATCACCTCATTCTTTGGGGCACACGTGAGGAACACAAGTGCGAACAAGCCTGAATGGTCCCCAGGACAATATGCAACTGAAAACTCACACCCCAGAAGTGACTCGAACCCATACTCCCAGGAGCAACGCAACTGGTATGTACAAGACGCCTTAATCCACTTGACCATCACGACCGGACATAATGAGGTGATAGCCGAGGCTATTTGAACCACCCCACTGCCGGCACTCGGATAGTAATCTTGGGCATAGCATTTTACCAAATCACCTCATTCTTTGGGGCACACGTGAGGAACACAAATGCGAACAAGCCTGAATGGTCCCCAGGACAATATGCAACTGAAAACTCACACCCCAGAAGTGACTCGAACCCATACTCCCAGGAGCAACGCAACTGGTATGTACAAGACGCCTTAATCCACTTGACCATGTCGACCGGACATAATGAGGTGATAGCCGAGGCAATTTGAACCACCCCACCGCCGGCACTAGGATAGTAATCTTGGGCATAGCATTTTACCAAATCACCTCATTCTTTGGGGCACACGTGAGGAACACAAATGCGAACAAGCCTGAATGGTCCCCAGGACAATATGCAACTGAAAACTCACACCCCAGAAGTGACTCGAACCCATACTCCCAGGAGCAACGCAACTGGTATGTACAAGACGTCTTAATCCACTTGACCATCACGACCGGACATAATGAGGTGATAGCCGAGGCTATTTGAACCACCCCACCGCCGGCACTCAGATAGTAATCTTGGGCATAGCATTTTACCAAATCACCTCATTCTTTGGGGCACACGTGAGGAACCTAAATGCGAACAAGCCTGAATGGTCCCCAGGACAATATGCAACTGAAAACTCACACCCCAGAAGTGACTCGAACCCATACTCCCAGGAGCAACGCAACTGGTATGTACAAGACGCCTTAATCCACTTGACCATCACGACCGGACATAATGAGGTGATAGCCGAGGCTATTTGAACCACCCATACCGCCGGCACTCGGATAGTAATCTTGGGCATAGCATTTTACCAAATCACCTCATTCTTTGGGGCACACGTGAGGAACCCAAATGCGAACAAGCCTGAATGGTCCCCAGGACAATATGCAACTGAAAACTCACACACCAGAAGAGACTCGAACCCATACTCCCAGGAGCAACGCAACTGGTATGTACAAGACGCCTTAATCCACTTGACCATCACGACAGGACATAATGAGAAGATAGCCGAGGCTATTTGAACCTCCCCACCGTCGGCACTCGGATAGTAATCTTGGGCATAGCATTTTACCAAATCACCTCATTCTTTGGGGCACACGTGAGGAACACAAATGCGAACAAGCCTGAATGGTCCCCAGGACAATATGCAACTGAAAACTCACACCCCAGAAGTGACTCGAACCCATACTCCCAGGAGCAACGCAACTGGTATGTACAAGACGCCTTAATCCACTTGACCATCACGACCGGACATAATGAGGTGATAGCCGAGGTTATTTGAACCACCCCACCGCCGGCACTCGGATAGTAATCTTGGGCATAGCATTTTACCGAATCACCTCATTCTTTGGGGCACACGTGAGGAACACAAATGCGAACAAGCCTGAATGGTCCCCAGGACAATATGCAACTGAAAACTCACACCCCAGAAGTGACTCGAACCCATACTCCCAGGAGCAACGCAACTGCTATGTACAAGACGCCTTAATCCACTTGACCATCACGACCGGACATAATGAGGTGATAGCCGAGGCTATTTGAACCACCATACCGCCGGCACTCGGATAGTAATCTTGGGCATAGCATTTTACCAAATCACCTCATTCTTTGGGGCACACGTGAGGAACCCAAATGCGAACAAGCCTGAATGGTCCCCAGGACAATATGCAACTGAAAACTCACACCCCAGAAGTGACTCGAACCCATACTCCCAGGAGCAACGCAACTGGTATGTACAAGACGCCTTAATCCACTTGACCATCACGACCGGACATAATGAGGTGATAGCCGAGGCTATTTGAACCACCCCATCGCCGGCACTCGGATAGTAATCTTGGGCATAGCATTTTACCGAAATCACCTCATTCTTTGGGGCACACGTGAGGAACACAAATGCGAACAAGCCTGAATGGTCCCCAGGACAATATGCAACTGAAAACTCACACCGCAGAAGTGACTCGAACCCATACTCCCAGGAGCAACGCAACTGGTATGTACATGACGCCTTAATCCACGTGACCATCACGACCGGACATAATGAGGTGATAGCCGAGGCTATTTGAACCACCCCACCGCCGGCACTCGGATAGTAATCTTGGGCATAGCATTTTACCAAATCACCTCATTCTTTGGGGCACACGTGAGGAACCTAAATGCGAACAAGCCTGAATGGTCCCCAGGACAATATGCAACTGAAAACTCACACCCCAGAAGTGACTCGAACCCATACTCCCAGGAGCAACGCAACTGGTATGTACAAGACGCCTTAATCCACTTGACCATCACGACCGGACATAATGAGGTGATAGCCGAGGCTATTTGAACCACCATACCGCCGGCACTCGGATAGTAATCTTGGGCATAGCATTTTACCAAATCACCTCATTCTTTGGGGCACACGTGAGGAACCCAAATGCGAACAAGCCTGAATGGTCCCCAGGACAATATGCAACTGAAAACTCACACACCAGAAGAGACTCGAACCCATACTCCCAGGAGCAACGCAACTGGTATGTACAAGACGCCTTAATCCACTTGACCATCACGACAGGACATAATGAGAAGATAGCCGAGGCTATTTGAACCTCCCCACCGTCGGCACTCGGATAGTAATCTTGGGCATAGCATTTTACCAAATCACCTCATTCTTTGGGGCACACGTGAGGAACACAAACGCGAACAAGCCTGAATGGTCCCCAGGACAATATGCAACTGAAAACTCACACCCCAGAAGTGACTCGAACCTATACTCCCAGGAGCAACGCAACTGGTATGTACAAGACACCTTAATCCACTTGACCATCACGACCGGACATAATGAGGTGATAGCCGAGGCTATTTGAACCACCCCACCGCCGGCACTCGGATAGTAATCTTGGGCATAGCATTTTACCAAATCACCTCATTCTTTGGGGCACACGTGAGGAACACAAGTGCGAACAAGCCTGAATGGTCCCCAGGACAATATGCAACTGAAAACTCACACCCCAGAAGTGACTCGAACCCATACTCCCAGGAGCAACGCAACTGGTATGTACAAGACGCCTTAATCCACTTGACCATCACGACCGGACATAATGAGGTGATAGCCGAGGCTATTTGAACCACCCCACTGCCGGCACTCGGATAGTAATCTTGGGCATAGCATTTTACCAAATCACCTCATTCTTTGGGGCACACGTGAGGAACACAAATGCGAACAAGCCTGAATGGTCCCCAGGACAATATGCAACTGAAAACTCACACCCCAGAAGTGACTCGAACCCATACTCCCAGGAGCAACGCAACTGGTATGTACAAGACGCCTTAATCCACTTGACCATCACGACCGGACATAATGAGGTGATAGCCGAGGCTATTTGAACCACCCCACTGCCGGCACTCGGATAGTAATCTTGGGCATAGCATTTTACCAAATCACCTCATTCTTTGGGGCACACGTGAGGAACACAAATGCGAACAAGCCTGAATGGTCCCCAGGACAATATGCAACTGAAAACTCACACCCCAGAAGTGACTCGAACCCATACTCCCAGGAGCAACTGCAACTGCTATGTACAAGACGCCCTAATCCACTTGACCATCACGACCGGACATAATGAGGTGATAGCCGAGGCTATTTGAACCACCATACCGCCGGCACTCGGATAGTAATCTTGGGCATAGCATTTTACCAAATCACCTCATTCTTTGGGGCACACGTGAGGAACCCAAATGCGAACAAGCCTGAATGGTCCCCAGGACAATATGCAACTGAAAACTCACACCCCAGAAGTGACTCGAACCCATACTCCCAGGAGCAACGCAACTGGTATGTACAAGACGCCTTAATCCACTTGACCATCACGACCGGACATAATGAGGTGATAGCCGAGGCTATTTGAACCACCCCATCGCCGGCACTCGGATAGTAATCTTGGGCATAGCATTTTACCAAATCACCTCATTCTTTGGGGCACACATTAGGAACACAAATGCGAACAAGCCTGAATGGTCCCCAGGACAATATGCAACTGAAAACTCACACCCCAGAAGTGACGCGAACCCATACTCCCAGGAGCAACGCAACTGGTATGTACAAGACGCCTTAATCCACTTGACCATGACGACCAGACATAATGAGGTGATAGCCGAGGCAATTTGAACCACCCCACCGCCGGCACTAGGATAGTAATCTTGGGCATAGCATTTTACCAAATCACCTCATTCTTTGGGGCACACGTGAGGAACACAAATGCGAACAAGCCTGAATGGTCCCCAGGACAATATGCAACTGAAAACTCACGCCCCAGAAGTGACTCGAACCTATACTCCCAGGAGCAACGCAACTGGTATGTACAAGACGCCTTAATCCACTTGACCATCACGACCGGACATAATGAGGTGATAGCCGAGGCTATTTGAACCACCCCACCGCCGGCACTCGGATAGTAATCTTGGGCATAGCATTTTACCAAATCACCTCATTCTTTGGGGCACACGTGAGGAACACAAGTGCGAACAAGCCTGAATGGTCCCCAGGACAATATGCAACTGAAAACTCACACCCCAGAAGTGACTCGAACCCATACTCCCAGGAGCAACGTAACTGGTATGTACAAGACGCCTTAATCCACTTGACCATCACGACCGGACATAATGAGGTGATAGCCGAGGCTATTTGAACCACCCCACTGCCGGCACTCGGATAGTAATCTTGGGCATAGCATTTTACCAAATCACCTCATTCTTTGGGGCACACGTGAGGAACACAAATGCGAACAAGCCTGAATGGTCCCCAGGACAATATGCAACTGAAAACTCACACCCCAGAAGTGACTCGAACCCATTACTCCCAGGAGCAACGCAACTGGTATGTACAAGACGCCTTAATCCACTTGACCATGACGACCAGACATAATGAGGTGATAGCCGAGGCAATTTGAACCACCCCACCGCCGGCACTAGGATAGTAATCTTGGGCATAGCATTTTACCAAATCACCTCATTCTTTGGGGCACACGTGAGGAACACAAATGCGAACAAGCCTGAATGGTCCCCAGGACAATATGCAACTGAAAACTCACACCCCAGAAGTGACTCGAACCCATACTCTTAGGAGCAACGCAACTGGTATGTACAAGACGCCTTAATCCACTTGACCATCACGACCGGACATAATGAGGTGATAGCCGAGGCTATTTGAACCACCCCACCACCGGCACTCGGATAGTAATCTTGGGCATAGCATTTTACCAAATCACCTCATTCTTTGGGGCACACGTGAGGAACCCAAATGCGAACAAGCCTGAATGGTCCCCAGGACAATATGCAACTGAAAACTCACACCCCAGAAGTGACTCGAACCCATACTCCCAGGAGCAACGCAACTGGTATGTACAAGACGCCTTAATCCACTTGACCATCACGACCGGACATAATGAGGTGATAGCCGAGGCTATTTGAACCACCCCATCGCCGGCACTCGGATAGTAATCTTGGGCATAGCATTTTACCAAATCACCTCATTCTTTGGGGCACACGTGAGGAACACAAATGCGAACAAGCCTGAATGGTCCCCAGGACAATATGCAACTGAAAACTCACACCGCAGAAGTGACTCGAACCCATACTCCCAGGAGCAACGCAACTGGTATGTACATGACGCCTTAATCCACGTGACCATCACGACCAGACATAATGAGGTGATAGCCGAGGCTATTTGAACCACCATACCGCCGGCACTCGGATAGTAATCTTGGGCATAGCATTTTACCAAATCACCTCATTCTTTGGGGCACACGTGAGGAACCCAAATGCGAACAAGCCTGAATGGTCCCCAGGACAATATGCAACTGAAAACTCACACACCAGAAGAGACTCGAACCCATACTCCCAGGAGCAACGCAACTGGTATGTACAAGACGCCTTAATCCACTTGACCATCACGACAGGACATAATGAGAAGATAGCCGAGGCTATTTGAACCTCCCCACCGTCGGCACTCGGATAGTAATCTTGGGCATAGCATTTTACCAAATCACCTCATTCTTTGGGGCACACGTGAGGAACACAAATGCGAACAAGCCTGAATGGTCCCCAGGACAATATGCAACTGAAAACTCACACCCCAGAAGTGACTCGAACCTATACTCCCAGGAGCAACGCAACTGGTATGTACAAGACGCCTTAATCCACTTGACCATCACGACCGGACATAATGAGGTGATAGCCGAGGCTATTTGAACCACCCCACCGCCGGCACTCGGATAGTAATCTTGGGCATAGCATTTTACCAAATCACCTCATTCTTTGGGGCACACGTGAGGAACACAAGTGCGAACAAGCCTGAATGGTCCCCAGGCCAATATGCAACTGAAAACTCACACCCCAGAAGTGACTCGAACCCATACTCCCAGGAGCAACGCAACTGGTATGTACAAGACGCCTTAATCCACTTGACCATCACGACCGGACATAATGAGGTGATAGCCGAGGCTATTTGAACCACCCCACTGCCGGCACTCGGATAGTAATCTTGGGCATAGCATTTTACCAAATCACCTCATTCTTTGGGGCACACGTGAGGAACACAAATGCGAACAAGCCTGAATGGTCCCCAGGACAATATGCAACTGAAAACTCACACCCCAGAAGTGACTCGAACCCATACTCCCAGGAGCAACGCAACTGGTATGTACAAGACGCCTTAATCCACTTGACCATGTCGACCGGACATAATGAGGTGATAGCCGAGGCAATTTGAACCACCCCACCGCCGGCACTAGGATAGTAATCTTGGGCATAGCATTTTACCAAATCACCTCATTCTTTGGGGCACACGTGAGGAACACAAATGCGAACAAGCCTGAATGGTCCCCAGGACAATATGCAACTGAAAACTCACACCCCAGAAGTGACTCGAACCCATACTCCCAGGAGCAACGCAACTGGTATGTACAAGACGTCTTAATCCACTTGACCATCACGACCGGACATAATGAGGTGATAGCCGAGGCTATTTGAACCACCCCACCGCCGGCACTCAGATAGTAATCTTGGGCATAGCATTTTACCAAATCACCTCATTCTTTGGGGCACACGTGAGGAACCTAAATGCGAACAAGCCTGAATGGTCCCCAGGACAATATGCAACTGAAAACTCACACCCCAGAAGTGACTCGAACCCATACTCCCAGGAGCAACGCAACTGGTATGTACAAGACGCCTTAATCAACTTGACCATCACGACCGGACATAATGAGGTGATAGCCGAGGTTATTTGAACCACCCCACCGCCGGCACTCGGATAGTAATCTTGGGCATAGCATTTTACCGAATCACCTCATTCTTTGGGGCACACGTGAGGAACACAAATGCGAACAAGCCTGAATGGTCCCCAGGACAATATGCAACTGAAAACTCACACCCCAGAAGTGACTCGAACCCATACTCCCAGGAGCAATGCAACTGCTATGTACAAGACGCCCTAATCCACTTGACCATCACGACCGGACATAATGAGGTGATAGCCGAGGCTATTTGAACCACCATACCGCCGGCACTCGGATAGTAATCTTGGGCATAGCATTTTACCAAATCACCTCATTCTTTGGGGAACACGTGAGGAACCCAAATGCGAACAAGCCTGAATGGTCCCCAGGACAATATGCAACTGAAAACTCACACCCCAGAAGTGACTCGAACCCATACTCCCAGGAGCAACGCAACTGGTATGTACAAGACGCCTTAATCCACTTGACCATCACGACCGGACATAATGAGGTGATAGCCGAGGCTATTTGAACCACCCCATCGCCGGCACTCGGATAGTAATCTTGGGCATAGCATTTTACCAAATCACCTCATTCTTTGGGGCACACGTGAGGAACACAAATGCGAACAAGCCTGAATGGTCCCCAGGACAATATGCAACTGAAAACTCACACCGCAGAAGTGACTCGAACCCATACTCCCAGGAGCAACGCAACTGGTATGTACATGACGCCTTAATCCACGTGACCATCACGACCGGACATAATGAGGTGATAGCCGAGGCTATTTGAACCACCCCACCGCCGGCACTCGGATAGTAATCTTGGGCATAGCATTTTACCAAATCACCTCATTCTTTGGGGCACACGTGAGGAACCTAAATGCGAACAAGCCTGAATGGTCCCCAGGACAATATGCAACTGAAAACTCACACCCCAGAAGTGACTCGAACCCATACTCCCAGGAGCAACGCAACTGGTATGTACAAGACGCCTTAATCCACTTGACCATCACGACCGGACATAATGAGGTGATAGCCGAGGCTATTTGAACCACCATACCGCCGGCACTCGGATAGTAATCTTGGGCATAGCATTTTACCAAATCACCAAATTCTTTGGGGCACACGTGAGGAACCCAAATGCGAACAAGCCTGAATGGTCCCCAGGACAATATGCAACTGAAAACTCACACACCAGAAGAGACTCGAACCCATACTCCCAGGAGCAACGCAACTGGTATGTACAAGACGCCTTAATCCACTTGACCATCACGACAGGACATAATGAGAAGATAGCCGAGGCTATTTGAACCTCCTCACCGTCGGCACTCGGATAGTAATCTTGGGCATAGCATTTTACCAAATCACCTCATTCTTTGGGGCACACGTGAGGAACACAAATGCGAACAAGCCTGAATGGTCCCCAGGACAATATGCAACTGAAAACTCACACCCCAGAAGTGACTCGAACCTATACTCCCAGGAGCAACGCAACTGGTATGTACAAGACGCCTTAATCCACTTGACCATCACGACCGGACATAATGAGGTGATAGCCGAGGCTATTTGAACCACCCCACCGCCGGCACTCGGATAGTAATCTTGGGCATAGCATTTTACCAAATCACCTCATTCTTTGGGGCACACGTGAGGAACACAAGTGCGAACAAGCCTGAATGGTCCCCAGGACAATATGCAACTGAAAACTCACACCCCAGAAGTGACTCGAACCCATACTCCCAGGAGCAACGCAACTGGTATGTACAAGACGCCTTAATCCACTTGACCATCACGACCGGACATAATGAGGTGATAGCCGAGGCTATTTGAACCACCCCACTGCCGGCACTCGGATAGTAATCTTGGGCATAGCATTTTACCAAATCACCTCATTCTTTGGGGCACACGTGAGGAACACAAATGCGAACAAGCCTGAATGGTCCCCAGGACAATATGCAACTGAAAACTCACACCCCAGAAGTGACTCGAACCCATACTCCCAGGAGCAACGCAACTGGTATGTACAAGACGCCTTAATCAACTTGACCATCACGACCGGACATAATGAGGTGATAGCCGAGGTTATTTGAACCACCCCACCGCCGGCACTCGGATAGTAATCTTGGGCATAGCATTTTACCGAATCACCTCATTCTTTGGGGCACACGTGAGGAACACAAATGCGAACAAGCCTGAATGGTCCCCAGGACAATATGCAACTGAAAACTCACACCCCAGAAGAGACTCGAACCCATACTCCCAGGAGCAATGCAACTGCTATGTACAAGACGCCCTAATCCACTTGACCATCACGACCGGACATAATGAGGTGATAGCCGAGGCTATTTGAACCACCATACCGCCGGCACTCGGATAGTAATCTTGGGCATAGCATTTTACCAAATCACCTCATTCTTTGGGGCACACGTGAGGAACCCAAATGCGAACAAGCCTGAATGGTCCCCAGGACAATATGCAACTGAAAACTCACACACCAGAAGAGACTCGAACCCATACTCCCAGGAGCAACGCAACTGGTATGTACAAGACGCCTTAATCCACTTGACCATCACGACCGGACATAATGAGAAGATAGCCGAGGCTATTTGAACCTCCCCACCGCCGGCACTCGGATAGTAATCTTGGGCATAGCATTTTACCAAATCACCTCATTCTTTGGGGCACACGTGAGGAACACAAATGCGAACAAGCCTGAATGGTCCCCAGGACAATATGCAACTGAAAACTCACACCCCAGAAGTGACTCGAACCTATACTCCCAGGAGCAACGCAACTGGTATGTACAAGACGCCTTAATCCACTTGACCATCACGACCGGACATAATGAGGTGATAGCCGAGGCTATTTGAACCACCCCACCGCCGGCACTCAGATAGTAATCTTGGGCATAGCATTTTACCAAATCACCTCATTCTTTGGGGCACACGTGAGGAACACAAGTGCGAACAAGCCTGAATGGTCCCCAGGACAATATGCAACTGAAAACTCACACCCCAGAAGTGACTCGAACCCATACTCCCAGGAGCAACGTAACTGGTATGTACAAGACGCCTTAATCCACTTGACCATCACGACCGGACATAATGAGGTGATAGCCGAGGCTATTTGAACCACCCCACTGCCGGCACTCGGATAGTAATCTTGGGCATAGCATTTTACCAAATCACCTCATTCTTTGGGGCACACGTGAGGAACACAAATGCGAACAAGCCTGAATGGTCCCCAGGACAATATGCAACTGAAAACTCACAACCCAGAAGTGACTCGAACCCATACTCCCAGGAGCAACGCAACTGGTATGTACAAGACGCCTTAATCCACTTGACCATGACGACCAGACATAATGAGGTGATAGCCGAGGCAATTTGAACCACCCCACCGCCGGCACTAGGATAGTAATCTTGGGCATAGCATTTTACCAAATCACCTCATTCTTTGGGGCACACGTGAGGAACACAAATGCGAACAAGCCTGAATGGTCCCCAGGACAATATGCAACTGAAAACTCACATCCCAGAAGTGACTCGAACCCATACTCTTAGGAGCAACGCAACTGGTATGTACAAGACGCCTTAATCCACTTGACCATCACGACCGGACATAATGAGGTGATAGCCGAGGCTATTTGAACCACCCCACCACCGGCACTCGGATAGTAATCTTGGGCATAGCATTTTACCAAATCACCTCATTCTTTGGGGCACACGTGAGGAACCCAAATGCGAACAAGCCTGAATGGTCCCCAGGACAATATGCAACTGAAAACTCACACCCCAGAAGTGACTCGAACCCATACTCCCAGGAGCAACGCAACTGGTATGTACAAGACGCCTTAATCCACTTGACCATCACGACCGGACATAATGAGGTGATAGCCGAGGCTATTTGAACCACCCCATCGCTGGCACTCGGATAGTAATCTTGGGCATAGCATTTTACCAAATCACCTCATTCTTTGGGGCACACGTGAGGAACACAAATGCGAACAAGCCTGAATGGTCCCCAGGACAATATGCAACTGAAAACTCACACCCCAAAAGTGACTCGAACCCATACTCCCAGGAGCAACGCAACTGGTATGTACAAGACGCCTTAATCCACTTGACCATCATATATATATATATATATATATATATATATATATATATATATATATATATATATATATATATATATATATATATATATATATATATATATATATATATATATATATATATATATATATATATATATATATATATATATATATATATATATATATATATATATATATATATATATATATATATATATATATATATATATATATATATATATGTCGTACCTAATAGCCAGAACGCACTTCTCAGCCTACTATTCAAGGCCCGATTTGCCTAATAAGCCAAGTTTTCATGAATTAATGTTTTTTCGTCTACCTAACCTACCTAACCTAACCTAACTTAGCTTTTTTTGGCTACCTAACCTAACCTTACCTATAAATATAGGTTAGGTTAGGTTAGGTAGGGTTGGTTAGGTTCGGTCATATATCTACTTTAATTTTAACTCCAATAAAAAAAAATTGACCTCATACATAGAGAAAAGGGTTGCTTTATCATTTCATAAGAAAAAAATTATATTAAATATATTAATTCAGGAAAACTTGGCTTATTAGGCAAATCGGGCCTTGAATAGTAGGCTGAGAAGTGAGTTCTGGCTACTAGGTACGACATATATATATATATATATATATATATATATATTATATATATATATATAAATAAATATATATATATATATATATATATATATATATATATATATATATATATATATATATATATATATATATATATATATATATATATATATATATATATATATATATATATATATATATATATATATATATATATATATATATATATATATATTTATTTATATATATATATATAATATATATATATTTATATATATATATATGTCGTACCTAGTAGCCAGAACGCACTTCTCAGCCTACTATGCAAGGCCCGATTTGCCTAATATGCCAAGTTTTCCTGAATTAATATACTTTCTCTAATTTTTTTCTTATGAAATGATAAAGCTACCCATTTCATTATGTATGAGGTCAATTTTTTTTTTTGGAGTTAAAATTAACGTAGATATATGACAGAACCTAACCAACCCTACCTAACCTAACCTATCTTTATAGGTTAGGTAGCCGAAAAAGTTAGGTTAGGTTAGGAATGTAGCATCTTATACGCGTGTCTTTGGCGTAACTTAAAGTAGGGAAGAGCAGGCTCAATCTCTCTTGAAAGAGATTATCGTCACAACTCTCCCCCGAAGCCTGCGGTTCCGGGTGAAGTTACGTCTTCAGGTGGTAGAGTGGTAGGTGGAGCAGTCTCTACCTAATAGACTCTGGAGAGAGCGTCTGCGATGATGTTGTCAGAACCCTTGATGTAGAAGATCTCCAGGTTGAAATTCTGCAGATATAAAGCCCATCGTAGAAGCCATTGGTTGTTGAATTGGGCTTGCTGCAGGAAGCGTAGGGGATTGTGGTCCGAATAGATGGTGGTGGACCGAGCACTTTGCAGGTACGGTTCGAAGTGCTGCAGGTTCAGGACGATGGATAGTAGCTCCTTCTCGATCGTGCTGTAGTTCCTTTGGTGTGGCTTTAATTTATGGCTGTAGTAGCTACAAGGCAGAATCTCCTCGCCTCGTTGTTGCATCAGGACATCCCCGATGCCGGTACCACTGGCGTCGACATGGAGGATGAAAGGCTTCGTGATATCTGGCGAGGCGAGAACAGGATTAGAACAGAGCAGGAATTTAAGTTGTTCAAAAGCAACGGTTTGCTGAATAGTCCATTGATACCGTTGCTTGGGGCTGGTGATTAAGGGTGTCGCCACCGTACTAAAGTTCCTCACAAACCTACGGTAGTAGGAGGCAAGACCAAGGAAGCGCAGGAGCTGCTTCCTGGTGGTAGGCTGTGGGTAATGCTGGATGGCTAGGGTATGTATGTTTAACGGAGCTATGCTGCCACTCCCTAACTCATGACCAAGATAACGCACTTTACCTTTGGCAAAGGTGGACTTGCCCAAGTTGATGGTGCGGCCGGCTGACAGGAGCTTGACAAACAATCGTTGCAGCTGGAGCAGATGTTCGATCCAGGTGTTGGTTGCCACAACGATATCATCCAAGAAGGCGTAGGTGTTATCCAAGCCCTGGATGACGCGGTTGACAGCTCGTTGAAAGGTGGCCGGGGCATTACATAGTCCAAAGGGAAGGCGTTCGTATCTGTAAAGGCCAAAAGGAGTGGTAAAGGCAGATATTTCCTTAGCTCGCTCCGTTAAACATACCTGGTAATATCCTTTTAACAAGTCCAGCTTCGATAGTTACCGCGCATGACCAATTGCTTCAAGGATGTCATCTATTCTTGGTAAGGGATACGCATCCCTGACAGTCACAAGATTTAATTTACGATAATCGGTACATAGTCTCACCTTACCATGCGGTTTTGGCGCCAGGATGCAGGGTGAGGCCCAAGGGACTCACAAGGGGTAACCAGCCCATGATCCAGGAGGTACTGTACCTCAGCACGCATGACTTCCTTCTTACTCGGGCTGATTCGGTAGAAAGGTTGACGAATCGGCCGTGTGTCGGGAAGTAGTTGGATGTCGTGCTGAACCACATTACACTCCTGTGGATCATCGTTGAACAACTTCTGATGTTCCTTGAAGATTCTGATGAGAGATTCACTATTATTGTCCTGAAAATAGTTAAGAAGATTAGCAAGGATTTCCGAGTTGGAAAGCACCGACTCAGTGTTAGTGCTTTCGGGAGAAGCAGGGAAGGTTTCACTATGGAGGTATGGACCTTTAAACGCGGAAACTGATACCATCACAGTGGGGGGAATACCTTGATACTGCTTCAGGAGGTTGACGTGGCACAACTGGGTTCTCCGCCGCCTATCTGGAGTCTCAAGAACGTAGTTGTGGTTGTTCCTGCACTCCTTGATACGGTAGGGTCCTGAAAACTTGTTTTGCAATGGAAAACCTGGGATAGGAAAGTATGCCAGTACGAAGTCTCCTGGTTTAAATTTCCTTAATTTGCTGCTCTGGTCAAAATGAGTCTTCATTCTCTCCTGGGCTTTCAATAGGTTGTCATTAGCAAATTTACGTACTCTCTCAAGAATGTGTTTTAAGTTTTGAAGAAACTGAGGCACATTCTGATGGTCACTGAAGGTGGCATTACATAGTGAGTCCTTGAAAGCTTTGAGAGGAGTACGGCACTTACGTCCGTAGAGATCTCATAAGGAGATACTCCTAGTGACTCATTGGGGAGACTTCGAAAAATGCACATTATGTGATCAAGTTGTCTATCCCAGTCCTTCAAAGTCTCATTGCAGAATTTCTATAGGAGTGCTTTAATAGTCTGATGACTACGTTCAAGAGAACCCTGTGAAGCAGGATGATAGGGGCTGGACAGTACCTGTGTGATGTTGAACTCCTCCAGAGTCTTCTTGAAGAGATCACTGGTGAAGTTGGTGCCACAGTCATTTTGAACCTTTCTTGGAAATCCATACTGGGTGAAGATCTTCAATAGGTGTTTCACCACTGTAGCAGCCGTAATGTTCTTTACTGGAACTGCTATGGGAAACCTGGTGGTAGGACACATGATAGTTATTATATATGCGTTGCCAGAACTGGTCTGGGGTAAAGGACCAACACAGTCTATGATGAGTCTGTGGAAAGGTTCCGCAGGCACCTGGATGGGTTTCACAGGAGCCTGGGGAATAGAGATGTTAGGTTTACCTGCCATCTGACATATATGACACTCCTGGACGTATTTCATTACGTCTTTTACCATACCTGGCCAGTAGTAGTCTTGTCTGATTCCGTGGTAGGTTTTGTTGAAGTCATAGTGAGAAAGAGCTCCGTGGGCCAGGTGTAGAATATCGGGCTGTATGCTGGCAGGATTCACTAGTTGTTCGACATTGGCCCAATCATCATCCTCCTTCAACTTGCTGGGTCTGTATCTGCGGTAGAGCAACTCATTCTCTAAGAAGAACCCAGGAATACTGTCAGGTTGAGTCTCAGCCTGGAAGAATAATGGTGTTAATGATTGATCTTCCATCTGCAACTTACGGAACTCCAACTTGGTAAGATTGGGAGGTAGATTCTGAGGGTCTTGAGGGACAGCGGTAGCAGTAGAGTCAGCTGGTTGCGGTCGTGCAGCTGGTGCACGGGTGGTCACCAAAACCGGAGGAGAAACTTTATCACTCTCTTGAACCTCTGCTGTAACATATTTAAAGATGGGATTATCCATTACAGAAGTACACACCTGGGGTTTGTCCGTGATGATCAAGTTGGGCGGTTGCAGATCTTCTGCCAAGTCGTTGCCAAGGAGAAGGTGCACTCCAGGCATGGGAAAAGGCTTTTCCCTGATGGCGACTTGGACTTCTCCGGTCACGAAGGGACAATCCAGGTGGACTCTGGCGAGTGGATATGGAGTGGTAGCAGTGAGGTCAGTGATAAGGACGGTTTCCCCGGTGTAGGCGACGTTAGGCACAGCCGACTTTATGATAATGGACTGAAGAGCCGCTGTGTCCCTCAAGATCTTCAATTTGAAACTTCCCTTCGAATCTGTACCGTTGGTAGAGACAGTTCCAGGATACAGGTGTTTACTGAAGAGAGAAAGATCATTAACATTAACACCAACATTCATCACAGGCTTACCGGACTTAGGAGGAGTCTGTTTGGGTTTAGTAGATTCATTGCTCTTGTATTGAGCCTTCACACATATCCATAGAGTTTGCAATACTTACAATACAATTGTGAGCTCGCTTGATCTGTACTCACTTTATCGTAACTGTACCAAAACTTCTTACTGGAAGGTGGTTCTGGTGTCAGCCAGTGGATGAGGCTGTAGGTGTCAGCCGACTTCGCACATTTGATGTAGTCGGTTTCTTCTTTATCTGCTAGATATAAACGGACGGAAGGGGGAACACGTCTCAAGAATTCCTCAACTAGCATGAGGTTGATGAGTTCTTCAAATGTAGAGACATGTGCTGCTTCCAGCCATTTCATAAAATATATTTTCTTTGTATTGGCAAATTCTAGAAAGGTGGTGGTACTTGCCTTAAGATGGTCACGGAATTTTCGTCGGTAGCTTTCGGTGGAGAGAAGGTAGGCGTCCAACACTGCTTGCTTCAGGGTCTAGTAGTCATTCTCAGATGCTAAGGTACTGAGAGTAACTGCAGCTCTACCTGTAAGATGCACTCTGAGAA
This sequence comes from Procambarus clarkii, assembly GCF_040958095.1. Classification (NCBI taxonomy): domain Eukaryota; kingdom Metazoa; phylum Arthropoda; class Malacostraca; order Decapoda; family Cambaridae; genus Procambarus; species Procambarus clarkii. Next base: position 33,112,662 of record NC_091208.1, read on the forward strand.
AGGTAGACCATTGGTCAACAGGCCAGCTAAGTTAATTAGCTAGGGTCTCAAAGGTGGTAAAAAAGACGTCGATCTCTGTCTCAACGAATGGTGGCATTAACTTACTTGCATGGGAGATATTGAAACTTACTGGAAGACTGGCGGTAGCTTGCTGGCGTTGAGTGAGGTGCGTAGTTTCCAACGCGAGTTCTTGTTGACGACATTCTATAGCCATAGCAGCTTGCTGTTTGTCATGCTCGCGTTGCATCTCCAGGTGATGATGCTTCGCTTCAAGCTGTGCTCTCTCACGCTCACGGAGTATTAGTCTCACGTTCTTGTTCTTCTTTCCTCATTGCAGCTTCCTCCTTCCCCAGTTGTAGAGCTTCTTTTGCCAGGGCCGCCTCTCTTTCTTGCTCTTCTTTCCTCAAGGCGGCTTCTCATTCTCGTTCTTCTTTCCTCATTGCAGCTTCTTCTTTTCGTTGTTCGAAGGCTTCCCTTCGTTGCTCTCGCTCGAGCTTTGCAAGCTCGAGTTTGAGTTTCATAGTTGCCAAATCAGTTTTATCTGCAATAGAATAAGTTTCGTGAGTTTCAGAGTCAATTTTCCCTTCTTCAAAGAGGTAATCCATGATTAGGTTTTGTATTTCATTTTTGTTGGCTCCATGGTGAACATCTAGTCGATACTCGTGTGCAAGAGTTTGTAATTCAGTCCTCTTGGCACGACATAATGTCCCTATTTCACCAGCTGGATCGTTACGGAAAGCTTGGAGACGAAACATAGTGAAAGATAGCAAATAAATGTACACGAATATAGTTGTGATATGGTAAATGTCAGAAACAGGATAACGTGGCAACTGGTAACTATCCTGTGGAATTTTAATCTTTAACAACTAAAGTTAATTATAGGTTGGTAAAAGATTAGTCAATCAAAGTCGCAGGAAATCTTGTACCCGGTACTCAATGTAAGAGAATAAGGGCAAGAAAATCCTACTAAATATGTGAAACTGAGTTTCTAAAACAAATAAAACATTTAATTGCTCCAAAAGTGAATTAGGTAGTCCAAGAATGTAGGCATACCTTGCCGAGTCTCTATAGGACATAAGCAAGGGTTTCCCACTAAATGAATATGATACTTACAGAATTAGCGAACTTTGTGCTCTGTAAAAAGAAAGCTAATTCCCTACCTAAGTAAATATCATCATCTCTGACCGACGTGTAGGGGCGCGAGTGTCAACTGGTGACGAGAACTGCTGCTGAGGTCCCAACTCAGCAACAAAGTCCGTGCTAGAGGAACTATGGCCCTCTTTTCCTCCTTCGGTCGGATTGCAAAAGATAGGGTGCTTTGACCCAGAGACAATCCAAAGTACCAGGGTACCAATATGACGATCTGCCGAAAATATGATTAATATCCTAGGGACAAAAGGTGGTAAACACGAGTAATAACACAGAGGGAGAGATGACCAATTAAGAGAATGACTGCGGCCTACAGTCACCACGTAATCCAAAGTTATCTCACACTCACCATATGCTACTCTCGGAATGCACAATACACACAGCACCATATTAATATGAAAATTAATGATAATATTGAAAGGCTACTTTAGCAAAGTGAAGTACGCTTACCACAAATTAACGTTCTGGTACTAGTACCTGAGTGAAGCATCCCGGACAGGCTTCCATTAAAATGTGACGGGAAAGTGTTGGAGTGTTGATGTTCGGCAGTCCTCCAATGGCAGGTGTCAAAGCCTGGTCACACTTTAAACAAAATTATAGACTGCTTGCCTGTTGTCTGTGGTAAGTCAGAGGGAGGAACACATAAAACACAAAATATGAAAAATGAAACTTTAATATATTTACTTTAAACATAAATGAAAATAAAGACAAATCTCGGGAAGTTAAATTACAGTTAAATAATAAAGAAAATGTAAAGACAATGTGAAATACAAAATACAATGTTAAAATGGTGCTGAGAATATCGGCTATGGCTGAAACCTCCCTTCGTATACGAGCTAAGGAGCGAGTATGCCAGAGAGAGGTGTCATCCGTAAGAGCACAAGGAATATTCTGAAGTGGATTGCTGGTCAGGCTCAGACGTCGATTCGTGTAGAGGGCGCTGAGGTGCTGTGTGCAGGTGCGCGGCTAGCGAGTCACCAATCACAGGCAGGCAAGCTGGTGAAGGGTAGTTAGCTATTTTGATGACAAGCCGGTGTGTGGAGTAGGGGGATTTTTTATACGTTTTGCCTCCTGGTCAAAACGTTTTGTGCTACTGGTGACGTATCTTGAATGTAGCATCTTATACTTGTGTCTTTGGCGTAACTTAAAGTAGGGAAGAGCAGGCTCAATCTCTCTTGAAAGAGATTATCGTCACAATATATATATATATATATATATATATATATATATATATATATATATATATATATATATATATATATATATATATATATATATATATATATATATATATATATATATATATATATATATATATATATATATATATATATATATATATATATATGTATATATATATATGTATATATATATATATGTATGCGAACAAGCCTGAATGGGAACAAGCCGATAGTGATAGGTGATAGTGCCGGCGGTGGGGTGGTTCAAATAGCCTCGGCTATCACCTCATTATGTCCGGTCGTGATGGTCAAGTGGATTAAGGCGTCTTGTGCATACCAGTTGCGTTGCTCCTGGGAGTATGGGTTCGAGTCACTTCTGGGGTGTGAGTTTTCAGTTGCATATTGTCCTGGGGCCCATTCAGGCTTGTTCGCATTTGTGTTCCTCACGTGTGCCCCAAAGAATGAGGTGATTTGGTAAAATGCTATGCCCAAGATTACTATCCGAGTGCCGGCGGTGGGGTGGTTCAAATAGCCTCGGATATCACCTCATTATGTCCGGTCGTGATGGTCAAGTGGATTAAGGCGTCTTGTACATACCAGTTGTGTTGCTCCTGGGAGTATGGGTTCGAGTCACTTCTGGGGTGTGAGTTTTCAGTTGCATATTGTCCTGGGGACCATTCAGGCTTGTTCGCATTTGTGTTCCTCACGTGGGCCCCAAAGAATGAGGTGATTTGGTAAAATGCTATGCCCAAGATTACTATCCGAGTGCCGGCGGTGGGGTGGTTCAAATAGCTTAGGCTATCACCTCATTTTGTCCGGTCATGATGGTCAAGTGGATTAAGGCGTCTTGTACATACCAGTTGCGTTGCTCCTGGGAGTATGGGTTCGAGTCACTTCTGGGGTGTGAGTTTTCAGTTGCATATTGTCCTGGGGACCATTCAGGCTTGTTCGCATTTGTGTTCCTCACGTGTGCCCCAAAGAATGAGGTGATTTGGTAAAATGCTATGCCCAAGATTACTATCCGAGTGCCGGCGGTGGGGTGGTTCAAATAGCCTCGGCTATCACCTCATTATGTCCGGTCGTGATGGTCAAGTGGATTAAGGCGTCTTGTACATACCAGTTGCGTTGCTCCTGGGAGTATGGGTTCGAGTCACTTCTGGGGTGTGAGTTTTCAGTTGCATATTGTCCTGGGGACCATTCAGGCTTGTTCGCATTTGTGTTCCTCACGTGTGCCCCAAAGAATGAGGTGATTTGGTAAAATGCTATGCCCAAGATTACTATCCGAGTGCCGGCGGTGGGGTGGTTCAAATAGCCTCGGCTATCACCTCATTATGTCCGGTCGTGATGGTCAAGTGGATTAAGGCGTCTTGTACATACCAGTTGCATTGCTCCTGGGAGTATGGGTTCGAGTCACTTCTGGGGTGTGAGTTTTCAGTTGCATATTGTCCTGGGGACCATTCAGGCTTGTTCGCATTTGGGTTCCTCACGTGTGCCCCAAAGAATGAGGTGATTTGGTAAAATGCTATGCCCAAGATTACTATCCGAGTGCCGGCGGTGGGGTGGTTCAAATAGCCTCGGCTATCACCTCATTATGTCCGGTCGTGATGGTCAAGTGGATTAAGGCGTCTTGTACATACCAGTTGCGTTGCTCCTGGGAGTATGGGTTCGAGTCACTTCTGGGGTGTGAGTTTTCAGTTGCATATTGTCCTGGGGACCATTCAGGCTTGTTCGCATTTGTGTTCTTCACGTGTGCCCCAAAGAATGAGGTGATTTGGTAAAATGCTATGCCCAAGATTACTATCCGAGTGCCGGCGGTGGGGTGGTTCAAATAGCCTCGGCTATCACCTCATTATGTCCGGTCGAGATGGTCAAGTGGATTAAGGCGTCTTGTACATACCAGTTGCGTTGCTCCTGGGAGTATGGGTTCGAGTCACTTCTGGGGTGAGAGTTTTCAGTTGCATATTGTCCTGGGGACCATTCAGGCTTGTTCGCATTTGTGTTCCTCACGTGTGCCCCAAAGAATGAGGTGATTTGGTAAAATGCTATGCCCAAGATTACTATCCGAGTGCCGGCGGTGGGGTGGTTCAAATAGCATCGGCTATCACCTCATTATGTCCGGTCGTGATGGTCAAGTGGATTAAGGCGTCTTGTACATACCAGTTGCGTTGCTCCTGGGAGTATGGGTTCGAGTCACTTCTGGGGTGTGAGTTTTCAGTTGCATATTGTCCTGAGGACCATTCAGGCTTGTTCGCATTTGTGTTCCTCACGTGTGCCCCAAAGAATGAGGTGATTTGGTAAAATGCTATGCCCAAGATTACTATCCGAGTGCCGGCGGTGGGGTGGTTCAAATAGCCTCGGCTATCACCTCATTATGTCTGGTCGTGATGGTCAAGTGGATTAAGGCGTCTTGTACATACCAGTTGCGTTGCTCCTGAGAGTATATATGGGTTCGAGTCACTTCTGGGGTGTGAGTTTTCAGTTGCATATTGTCCTGGGGACCATTCAGGCTTGTTCGCATTTGTGTTCCTCACGTGTGCCCCAAAGAATGAGGTGATTTGGTAAAATGCTATGCCCAAGATTACTATCCGAGTGCCGGCGGTGGGGTGGTTCAAATAGCCTCGGCTACCACCTCATTATGTCCGGTCGTGATGGTCAAGTGGATTACGGCGTCTTGTACATACCAGTTGCGTTGCTCCTGGGAGTATGGGTTCGAGTCACTTCTGGGGTGTGAGTTTTCAGTTGCATATTGTCCTGGGGACCATTCAGGCTTGTTCGCACTTGTGTTCCTCACGTGTGCCCCAATGAATGAGGTGATTTGGTAAAATGCTATGCCCAAGATTACTATCCGAGTGCCAGCGGTGGGGTAATTCAAATAGCCTCGGCTATCACCTCATTATGTCTGGTCGTGATGGTCAAGTGGATTAAGGCGTCTTGTACATACCAGTTGGTTTGCTCCTGGGAGTATATATGGGTTCGAGTCACTTCTGGGGTGTGAGTTTTCAGTTGCATATTGTCCTGGGGACCATTCAGGCTTTTTCGCATTTGTGTTCCTCACGTGTGCCCCAAAGAATGAGGTGATTTGGTAAAATGCTATGCCCAAGATTACTATCCGAGTGCCAGCAGTGGGGTGGTTCAAATAGCCTCGGCTATCACCTCATTATGTCCGGTCGTGATGGTCAAGTGGATTAAGGCGTCTTGTACATACCAGTTGCGTTGCTCCTGGGAGTATGGGTTCGAGTCACTTCTGGTGTGTGAGTTTTCAGTTGCATATTGTCCTGGGGACCATTCAGGCTTGTTCGCATTTGGGTTCCTCACGTGTGCCCCAAAGAAAGAGGTGATTTGGTAAAATGCTATGCCCAAGATTACTATCCGAGTGCCGGCGGTGGGGTGGTTCAAATAGCCTCGGCTACCACCTCATTATGTCCGGTCATGATGGTCAAGTGGATTACGGCGTCTTGTACATACCAGTTGCGTTGCTCCTGGGAGTATGGGTTCGAGTCACTTCTGGGGTGTGAGTTTTCAGTTGCATATTGTCCTGGGGACCATTCAGGCTTGTTCGCATTTGTGTTCCTCACGTGTGCCCCAAAGAATGAGGTGATTTGGTAAAATGCTATGCCCAAGATTACTATCCGAGTGCCGGCGGTGGGGTGGTTCAAATAGCCTCGGCTATCACCTCATTATGTCCGGTCGTGATGGTCAAGTGGATTAAGGCGTCTTGTACATACCAGTTGCGTTGCTCCTGGGAGTATGGGTTCGAGTCACTTCTGGGGTGTGAGTTTTCAGTTGCATATTGTCCTGGGGACCATTCAGGCTTGTTCGCATTTGTGTTCCTCACGTGTGTCCCAAAGAATGAGGTGATTTGTTAAAATGCTATGCCCAAGATTACTATCCGAGTGCCAGCGGTGGGGTAATTCAAATAGCCTCGGCTATCACCTCATTATGTCTGGTCGTGATGGTCAAGTGGATTAAGGCGTCTTGTACATACCAGTTGCGTTGCTCCTGGGAGTATATATGGGTTCGAGTCACTTCTGGGGTGTGAGTTTTCAGTTGCATATTGTCCTGGGGACCATTCAGGCTTTTTCGCATTTGTGTTCCTCACGTGTGCCCCAAAGAATGAGGTGATTTGGTAAAATGCTATGCCCAAGATTACTATCCGAGTGCCAGCAGTGGGGTGGTTCAAATAACCTCGGCTATCACCTCATTATGTCCGGTCGTGATGGTCAAGTGGATTAAGGCGTCTTGTACATACCAGTTGCGTTGCTCCTGGGAGTATGGGTTCGAGTCACTTCTGGTGTGTGAGTTTTCAGTTGCATATTGTCCTGGGGACCATTCAGGCTTGTTCGCATTTGGGTTCCTCACGTGTGCCCCAAAGAAAGAGGTGATTTGGTAAAATGCTATGCCCAAGATTACTATCCGAGTGCCGGCGGTGGGGTGGTTCAAATAGCCTCGGCTACCACCTCATTATGTCCGGTCATGATGGTCAAGTGGATTACGGCGTCTTGTACATACCAGTTGCGTTGCTCCTGGGAGTATGGGTTCGAGTCACTTCTGGGGTGTGAGTTTTCAGTTGCATATTGTCCTGGGGACCATTCAGGCTTGTTCGCATTTGTGTTCCTCACGTGTGCCCCAAAGAATGAGTTGATTTCGTAAAATGCTATGCCCAAGATTACTATCCGAGTGCCGGCGGTGGGGTGGTTCAAATAACCTCAGCTATCACCTCATTATGTCCGGTCGTGATGGTCAAGTGGATTAAGGCGTCTTGTACATACCAGTTGCGTTGCTCCTGGGAGTATGGGTTCGAGTCACTTCTGGGGTGTGAGTTTTCAGTTGCATATTGTCCTGGGGACCATTCAGGCTTGTTCGCATTTAGGTTCCTCACGTGCGCCCCAAAGAATGAGGTGATTTGGTAAAATGCTATGCCCAAGATTACTATCCGAGTGCCGGCGGTGGGGTGGTTCAAATAGCCTCGGCTATCACCTCATTATGTCCGGTCGTGATGGTCACGTGGATTAAGGCGTCTTTTACATACCAGTTGCGTTGCTCCTGGGAGTATGGGTTCGAGTCACTTCTGGGGTGTGAGTTTTCAGTTGCATATTGTCCTGGGGACCATTCAGGCTTGTTCGCATCTGTGTTCCTCACGTGTGCCCCAAAGAATGAGGTGATTTGGTAAAATGCTATGCCCAAGATTACTATCCGAGTGCCGGCGGTGGGGTGGTTCAAATAGCCTCGGCTATCACCTCATTATGTCCGGTCGTGATGGTCAAGTGGATTAAGGCGTCTTGTACATACCAGTTGCGTTGCTCCTGGGAGTATGGGTTCGAGTCACTTCTGGGGTGTGAGTTTTCAGTTGCATATTGTCCTGGGGATCATTCAGGCTTGTTCGCATTTTTGTTCCTCACGTGTGGCCCAAAGAATGAGGTGATTCGGTAAAATGTTATGCCCAAGATTACTATCCGAGTGCCGGCGGTGGGGTGGTTCAAATAACCTCGGCTATCACCTCATTATGTCCGGTCGTGATGGTCAAGTGGATTATGGCGTCTTGTACATACCAGTTGCATTGCTCCTGGGAATATGGGTTCGAGTCACTTCTGGGGTGTGAGTTTTCAGTTGCATATTGTCCTGGGGATCATTCAGGCTTGTTCGCATTTTTGTTCCTCACGTGTGGCCCAAAGAATGAGGTGATTCGGTAAAATGTTATGCCCAAGATTACTATCCGAGTGCCGGCGGTGGGGTGGTTCAAAAAACCTCGGCTATCACCTCATTATGTCCGGTCGTGATGGTCAAGTGGATTATGGCGTCATGTACATACCAGTTGCGTTGCTCCTGGGAGTATGGGTTCGAGTCACTTCTGGGGTGTTAGTTTTCAGTTGCATATTGTCCTGGGGACCATTCAGGCTTGTTCGCATTTGTGTTCTTCACAGGTGCCCCAAAGAATGAGGTGATTTGGTAAAATGCTATGCCCAAGATTACTATCCGAGTGCCGGCGGTGGGGTGGTTCAAATAGCCTCGGCTATCACCTCATTATGTCCGGTCGTGATGGTCAAGTGGATTAAGGCGTCATGTACATACCAGTTGCGTTGCTCCTGGGAGTATGGGTTCGAGTCACTTCTGGGGTGTTAGTTTTCAGTTGCATATTATCCTGGGGACCATTCAGGCTTGTTCGCATTTGTGTTCCTCACGTGTGCCCCAAAGAATGAGGTGATTTGGTAAAATGCTATGCCCAAGATTACTATCCGAGTGCCGGCGGTGGGGTGGTTCAAATAGCCTCGGCTATCACCTCATTATGTCCGGTCGTGATGGTCAAGTGGATTAAGGCGTCTTGTACATACCAGTTGCGTTGCTCCTGGGAGTATGGGTTCGAGTCACTTCTGGTGTGTGAGTTTTCAGTTGCATATTGTCCTGGGGACCATTCAGGCTTGTTCGCATTTGTGTTCCTCACGTGTGTCCCAAAGAATGAGGTGATTTGTTAAAATGCTATGCCCAAGATTACTATCCGAGTGCCGGCGGTGGGGTGGTTCAAATAGCCTCGGCTACCACCTCATTATGTCCGGTCATGATGGTCAAGTGGATTACGGCGTCTTGTACATACCAGTTGCGTTGCTCCTGGGAGTATGGGTTCGAGTCACTTCTGGGGTGTGAGTTTTCAGTTGCATATTGTCCTGGGGACCATTCAGGCTTGTTCGCATTTGTGTTCCTCACGTGTGCCCCAAAGAATGAGGTGATTTCGTAAAATGCTATGCCCAAGATTACTATCCGAGTGCCGGCGGTGGGGTGGTTCAAATAACCTCAGCTATCACCTCATTATGTCCGGTCGTGATGGTCAAGTGGATTAAGGCGTCTTGTACATACCAGTTGCGTTGCTCCTGGGAGTATGGGTTCGAGTCACTTCTGGGGTGTGAGTTTTCAGTTGCATATTGTCCTGGGGATCATTCAGGCTTGTTCGCATTTTTGTTCCTCACGTGTGGCCCAAAGAATGAGGTGATTCGGTAAAATGTTATGCCCAAGATTACTATCCGAGTGCCGGCGGTGGGGTGGTTCAAATAACCTCGGCTATCACCTCATTATGTCCGGTCGTGATGGTCAAGTGGATTATGGCGTCTTGTACATACCAGTTGCATTGCTCCTGGGAATATGGGTTCGAGTCACTTCTGGGGTGTGAGTTTTCAGTTGCATATTGTCCTGGGGATCATTCAGGCTTGTTCGCATTTTTGTTCCTCACGTGTGGCCCAAAGAATGAGGTGATTCGGTAAAATGTTATGCCCAAGATTACTATCCGAGTGCCGGCGGTGGGGTGGTTCAAAAAACCTCGGCTATCACCTCATTATGTCCGGTCGTGATGGTCAAGTGGATTATGGCGTCTTGTACATACCAGTTGCATTGCTCCTGGGAATATGGGTTCGAGTCACTTCTGGGGTGTGAGTTTTCAGTTGCATATTGTCCTGGGGACCATTCAGGCTTGTTCGCATTTAGGTTCCTCACGTGTGCCCCAAAGAATGAGGTGATTTGGTAAAATGCTATGCCCAAGATTACTATCCGAGTGCCGGCGGTGGGGTGGTTCAAATAGCCTCGGATATCACCTCATTATGTCCGGTCATGATGGTCACGTGGATTAAGGTGTCTTGTACATACCAGTTGCGTTGCTCCTGGGAGTATGGGTTCGAGTCACTTCTGGGGTGTGAGTTTTCAGTTGCATATTGTCCTGGGGACCATTCAGGCTTGTTCGCATTTGTGTTCTTCACGTGTGCCCCAAAGAATGAGGTGATTTGGTAAAAGGCTATGCCCAAGATTACTATCCGAGTGCCGGCGGTGGGGTGGTTCAAATAGCCTCGGCTATCACCTCATTATGTCCGGTCGTGATGGTCAAGTGGATTAAGGCGTCTTGTACATACCAGTTGCGTTGCTCCTGGGAGTATGGGTTCGAGTCACTTCTGGGGTGTGAGTTTTCAGTTGCATATTGTCCTGGGGACCATTCAGGCTTGTTCGCATTTGTGTTCCTCACGTGTGCCCCAAAGAATGAGGTGTTTTGGTAAAATGCTATGCCCAAGATTACTATCCGAGTGCCGGCGGTGGGGTGGTTCAAATAACCTCAGCTATCACCTCATTATGTCCGGTCGTGATGGTCAAGTGGATTAAGGCGTCTTGTACATACCAGTTGCGTTGCTCCTGGGAGTATGGGTTCGAGTCACTTCTGGGGTGTGAGTTTTCAGTTGCATATTGTCCTGGGGACCATTCAGGCATGTTCGCATTTAGGTTCCTCACGTGCGCCCCAAAGAATGAGGTGATTTGGTAAAATGCTATGCCCAAGATTACTATCCGAGTGCCGGCGGTGGGGTGGTTCAAATAGCCTCGGCTATCACCTCATTATGTCCGGTCGTGATGGTCAAGTGGATTAAGGCGTCTTGTACATACCAGTTGCGTTGCTCCTGGGAGTATGGGTTCGAGTCACTTCTGGGGTGTGAGTTTTCAGTTGCATATTGTCCTGGGGACCATTCAGGCTTGTTCGCATTTAGGTTCCTCACGTGTGCCCCAAAGAATGAGGTGATTTGGTAAAATGCTATGCCCAAGATTACTATCCGAGTGCTGGCGGTGGGGTGGTTCAAATAGCCTCGGATATCACCTCATTATGTCCGGTCATGATGGTCACGTGGATTAAGGCGTCTTGTACATACCAGTTGCGTTGCTCCTGGGAGTATGGGTTCGAGTCACTTCTGGGGTGTGAGTTTTCAGTTGCATATTGTCCTGGGGACCATTCAGGCTTGTTCGCATTTGTGTTCTTCACGTGTGCCCCAAAGAATGAGGTGATTTGGTAAAAGGACATGCCCAAGATTACTATCCGAGTGCCGGCGGTGGGGTGGTTCAAATAGCCTCGGCTATCACCTCATTATGTCCGGTCGTGATGGTCAAGTGGATTAAGGCGTCTTGTACATACCAGTTGCGTTGCTCCTGGGAGTATGGGTTCGAGTCACTTCTGGGGTGTTAGTTTTCAGTTGCATATTGTCCTGGGGACCATTCAGGCTTGTTCGCATTTGTGTTCCTCACGTGTGCCCCAAAGAATGAGGTGATTTGGTAAAATGCTATGCCCAAGATTACTATCCGAGTGCCGGCGGTGGGGTGGTTCAAATAGCCTCGGCTATCACCTCATTATGTCCGGTTGTGATGGTCAAGTGGATTAAGGCGTCTTGTACATACCAGTTGCGTTGCTCCTGGGAGTATGGGTTCGAGTCACTTCTGGGGTGTGAGTTTTCAGTTGCGTATTGTCCTGGGGACCATTCAGGCTTGTTCGCATTTGTGTTCCTCACGTGTGCCCCAAAGAATGAGGTGTTTTGGTAAATGCTATGCCCAAGATTACTATCCGAGTGCCGGCGGTGGGGTGGTTCAAATAACCTCAGCTATCACCTCATTATGTCCGGTCGTGATGGTCAAGTGGATTAAGGCGTCTTGTACATACCAGTTGCGTTGCTCCTGGGAGTATGGGTTCGAGTCACTTCTGGGGTGTGAGTTTTCAGTTGCATATTGTCCTGGGGACCATTCAGGCTTGTTCGCATTTAGGTTCCTCACGTGCGCCCCAAAGAATGAGGTGATTTGGTAAAATGCTATGCCCAAGATTACTATCCGAGTGCCGGCGGTGGGGTGGTTCAAATAGCCTCGGCTATCACCTCATTATGTCCGGTCGTGATGGTCAAGTGGATTATGGCGTCTTGTACATACCAGTTGCATTGCTCCTGGGAATATGGGTTCGAGTCACTTCTGGGGTGTGAGTTTTCAGTTGCATATTGTCCTGGGGACCATTCAGGCTTGTTCGCATTTAGGTTCCTCACGTGTGCCCCAAAGAATGAGGTGATTTGGTAAAATGCTATGCCCAAGATTACTATCCGAGTGCTGGCGGTGGGGTGGTTCAAATAGCCTCGGATATCACCTCATTATGTCCGGTCATGATGGTCACGTGGATTAAGGCGTCTTGTACATACCAGTTGCGTTGCTCCTGGGAGTATGGGTTCGAGTCACTTCTGGGGTGTGAGTTTTCAGTTGCATATTGTCCTGGGGACCATTCAGGCTTGTTCGCATTTGTGTTCTTCACGTGTGCCCCAAAGAATGAGGTGATTTGGTAAAAGGACATGCCCAAGATTACTATCCGAGTGCCGGCGGTGGGGTGGTTCAAATAGCCTCGGCTATCACCTCATTATGTCCGGTCGTGATGGTCAAGTGGATTAAGGCGTCTTGTACATACCAGTTGCGTTGCTCCTGGGAGTATGGGTTCGAGTCACTTCTGGGGAGTTAGTTTTCAGTTGCATATTGTCCTGGGGACCATTCAGGCTTGTTCGCATTTGTGTTCCTCACGTGTGCCCCAAAGAATGAGGTGATTTGGTAAAATGCTATGCCCAAGATTACTATCCGAGTGCCGGCGGTGGGGTGGTTCAAATAGCCTCGGCTATCACCTCATTATGTCCGGTTGTGATGGTCAAGTGGATTAAGGCGTCTTGTACATACCAGTTGCGTTGCTCCTGGGAGTATGGGTTCGAGTCACTTCTGGGGTGTGAGTTTTCAGTTGCGTATTGTCCTGGGGACCATTCAGGCTTGTTCGCATTTGTGTTCCTCACGTGTGCCCCAAAGAATGAGGTGTTTTGGTAAAATGCTATGCCCAAGATTACTATCCGAGTGCCGGCGGTGGGGTGGTTCAAATAACCTCAGCTATCACCTCATTATGTCCGGTCGTGATGGTCAAGTGGATTAAGGCGTCTTGTACATACCAGTTGCGTTGCTCCTGGGAGTATGGGTTCGAGTCACTTCTGGGGTGTGAGTTTTCAGTTGCATATTGTCCTGGGGACCATTCAGGCTTGTTCGCATTTAGGTTCCTCACGTGCGCCCCAAAGAATGAGGTGATTTGGTAAAATGCTATGCCCAAGATTACTATCCGAGTGCCGGCGGTGGGGTGGTTCAAATAGCCTCGGCTATCACCTCATTATGTCCGGTCGTGATGGTCACGTGGATTAAGGCGTCTTGTACATACCAGTTGCGTTGCTCCTGGGAGTATGGGTTCGAGTCACTTCTGGGGTGTGAGTTTTCAGTTGCATATTGTCCTGGGGATCATTCAGGCTTGTTCGCATTTTTGTTCCTCACGTGTGCCCCAAAGAATGAGGTGATTCGGTAAAATGTTATGCCCAAGATTACTATCCGAGTGCCGGCGGTGGGGTGGTTCAAATAACCTCGGCTATCACCTCATTATGTCCGGTCGTGATGGTCAAGTGGATTATGGCGTCTTGTACATACCAGTTGCATTGCTCCTGGGAATATGGGTTCGAGTCACTTCTGGGGTGAGTTTTCAGTTGCATATTGTCCTGGGGACCATTCAGGCTTGTTCGCATTTAGGTTCCTCACGTGTGCCCCAAAGAATGAGGTGATTTGGTAAAATGCTATGCCCAAGATTACTATCCGAGTGCTGGTGGTGGGGTGGTTCAAATAGCCTCGGATATCACCTCATTATGTCCGGTCATGATGGTCACGTGGATTAAGGCGTCTTGTACATACCAGTTGCGTTGCTCCTGGGAGTATGGGTTCGAGTCACTTCTGGGGTGTGAGTTTTCAGTTGCATATTGTCCTGGGGACCATTCAGGCTTGTTCGCATTTGTGTTCTTCACGTGTGCCCCAAAGAATGAGGTGATTTGGTAAAAGGACATGCCCAAGATTACTATCCGAGTGCCGGCGGTGGGGTGGTTCAAATAGCCTCGGCTATCACCTCATTATGTCCGGTCGTGATGGTCAAGTGGATTAAGGCGTCTTGTACATACCAGTTGCGTTGCTCCTGGGAGTATGGGTTCGAGTCACTTCTGGGGTGTTAGTTTTCAGTTGCATATTGTCCTGGGGACCATTCAGGCTTGTTCGCATTTGTGTTCCTCACGTGTGCCCCAAAGAATGAGGTGATTTGGTAAAATGCTATGCCCAAGATTACTATCCGAGTGCCGGCGGTGGGGTGGTTCAAATAGCCTCGGCTATCACCTCATTATGTCCGGTTCGTGATGGTCAAGTGGATTAAGGCGTCTTGTACATACCAGTTGCGTTGCTCCTGGGAGTATGGGTTCGAGTCACTTCTGGGGTGTGAGTTTTCAGTTGCAGTATTGTCCTGGGGACCATTCAGGCTTGTTCGCATTTGTGTTCCTCACGTGTGCCCCAAAGAATGAGGTGATTTGGTAAAATGCTATGCCCAAGATTACTATCCGAGTGCCGGCGGTGGGGTGGTTCAAATAGCCTCAGGCTATCACCTCATTATGTCCGGTCGTGATGGTCAAGTGGATTAAGGCGTCTTGTACATACCAGTTGCGTTGCTCCTGGGAGTATGGGTTCGAGTCACTTCTGGGGTGTGAGTTTTCAGTTGCATATTGTCCTGGGGACCATTCAGGCTTGTTCGCATTTGTGTTCCTCACGTGTGCCCCAAAGAATGAGGTGATTTGGTAAAATGCTATGCCCAAGATTACTATCCGAGTGCCGGCGGTGGGGTGGTTCAAATAGCCTCGGCTATCACCTCATTATGTCCGGTCGTGATGGTCAAGTGGATTAAGGCGTCTTGTACATACCAGTTGCGTTGCTCCTGGGAGTATGGGTTCGAGTCACTTCTGGGGTGTTAGTTTTCAGTTGCATATTGTCCTGGGGACCATTCAGGCTTGTTCGCATTTGTGTTCCTCACGTGTGCCCCAAAGAATGAGGTGATTTGGTAAAATGCTATGCCCAAGATTACTATCCGAGTGCCGGCGGTGGGGTGGTTCAAATAGCCTCGGCTATCACCTCATTATGTCCGGTCGTGATGGTCAAGTGGATTAAGGCGTCTTGTACATACCAGTTGCGTTGCTCCTGGGAGTATGGGTTCGAGTCACTTCTGGGGTGTGAGTTTTCAGTTGCATATTGTCCTGGGGACCATTCAGGCTTGTTCGCATTTGTGTTCCTCACGTGTGCCCCAAAGAATGAGGTGATTTGGTAAAATGCTATGCCCAAGATTACTATCCGAGTGCCGGCGGTGGGGTGGTTCAAATAGCCTCGGCTATCACCTCATTATGTCCGGTCGTGATGGTCAAGTGGATTAAGGCGTCTTGTACATACCAGTTGCGTTGCTCCTGGGAGTATGGGTTCGAGTCACTTCTGGGGTGTGAGTTTTCAGTTGCATATTGTCCTGGGGACCATTCAGGCTTGTTCGCATTTGTGTTCCTCACGTGTGCCCCAAAGAATGAGGTGATTTGGTAAAATGCTATGCCCAAGATTACTATCCGAGTGCCGGCGGTGGGGTGGTTCAAATAGCCTCGGCTATCACCTCATTATGTCCGGTCGTGATGGTCAAGTGGATTAAGGCGTCTTGTACATACCTGTTGCGTTGCTCCTGGGAGTATGGGTTCGAGTCACTTCTGGGGTGTGAGTTTTCAGTTGCATATTGTCCTGGGGACCATTCAGG
The DNA here is from genome assembly GCF_040958095.1 of Procambarus clarkii. NCBI lineage: Eukaryota > Metazoa > Arthropoda > Malacostraca > Decapoda > Cambaridae > Procambarus > Procambarus clarkii. Next base: position 33,128,427 of record NC_091208.1, read on the forward strand.
CTTGTTCGCATTTTGTTCCTCACGTGTGCCCCAAAGAATGAGGTGATTTGATAAAATGCTATGCCCAAGATTACTATCCGAGTGCCGGCGGTGGGGTGGTTCAAATAGCCTCGGCTATCACCTCATTATGTCCGGTCGTGATGGTCAAGTGGATTAAGGCGTCTTGTACATACCAGTTGCAGTTGCTCCTGGGAGTATGGGTTCGAGTCACTTCTGGGGTGTGAGTTTTCAGTTGCATATTGTCCTGGGGACCATTCAGGCTTGTTCGCATTTAGTGTTCCTCACGTGTGCCCCAAAGAATGAGGTGATTTGGTAAAATGCTATGCCCAAGATTACTATCCGAGTGCGGCGGTGGGGTGGTTCAAATAGCCTCGGCTATCACCTCATTATGTCCGGTCGTGATGGTCAAGTGGATTAAGGCGTCTTGTACATACCAGTTGCGTTGCTCCTGGGAGTATGGGTTCGAGTCACTTCTGGGGTGTGAGTTTTCAGTTGCATATTGTCCTGGGGACCATTCAGGCTTGTTCGCATTTGTGTTCCTCACGTGTGCCCCAAAGAATGAGGTGATTTGGTAAAATGCTATGCCCAAGATTACTATCCGAGTGCCGGCGGTGGGGTGGTTCAAATAGCCTCGGCTATCACCTCATTATGTCCGGTCGTGATGGTCAAGTGGATTAAGGCGTCTTGTACATACCAGTTGCGTTGCTCCTGGGAGTATGGGTTCGAGTCACTTCTGGGGTGTGAGTTTTCAGTTGCATATTGTCCTGGGGACCATTCAGGCTTGTTCGCATTTGTGTTCCTCACGTGTGCCCCAAAGAATGAGGTGATTTGGTAAAATGCTATGCCCAAGATTACTATCCGAGTGCCGGCGGTGGGGTGGTTCAAATAGCCTCGGCTATCACCTCATTATGTCCGGTCGTGATGGTCAAGTGGATTAAGGCGTCTTGTACATACCAGTTGCGTTGCTCCTGGGAGTATGGGTTCGAGTCACTTCTGGGGTGTGAGTTTTCAGTTGCATATTGTCCTGGGGACCATTCAGGCTTGTTCGCATTTGTGTTCCTCACGTGTGCCCCAAAGAATGAGGTGATTTGGTAAAATGCTATGCCCAAGATTACTATCCGAGTGCCGGCGGTGGGGTGGTTCAAATAGCCTCGGCTATCACCTCATTATGTCCGGTCGTGATGGTCAAGTGGATTAAGGCGTCTTGTACATACCAGTTGCGTTGCTCCTGGGAGTATGGGTTCGAGTCACTTCTGGGGTGTGAGTTTTCAGTTGCATATTGTCCTGGGGACCATTCAGGCTTGTTCGCATTTGTGTTCCTCACGTGTGCCCCAAAGAATGAGGTGATTTGGTAAAATGCTATGCCCAAGATTACTATCCGAGTGCCGGCGGTGGGGTGGTTCAAATAGCCTCGGCTATCACCTCATTATGTCCGGTCGTGATGGTCAAGTGGATTAAGGCGTCTTGTACATACCAGTTGCGTTGCTCCTGGGAGTATGGGTTCGAGTCACTTCTGGGGTGTGAGTTTTCAGTTGCATATTGTCCTGGGGACCATTCAGGCTTGTTCGCATTTGTGTTCCTCACGTGTGCCCCAAAGAATGAGGTGATTTGGTAAAATGCTATGCCCAAGATTACTATCCGAGTGCCGGCGGTGGGGTGGTTCAAATAGCCTCGGCTATCACCTCATTATGTCCGGTCGTGATGGTCAAGTGGATTAAGGCGTCTTGTACATACCAGTTGCGTTGCTCCTGGGAGTATGGGTTCGAGTCACTTCTGGGGTGTGAGTTTTCAGTTGCATATTGTCCTGGGGACCATTCAGGCTTGTTCGCATTTGTGTTCCTCACGTGTGCCCCAAAGAATGAGGTGATTTGGTAAAATGCTATGCCCAAGATTACTATCCGAGTGCCGGCGGTGGGGTGGTTCAAATAGCCTCGGCTATCACCTCATTATGTCCGGTCGTGATGGTCAAGTGGATTAAGGCGTCTTGTACATACCAGTTGCGTTGCTCCTGGGAGTATGGGTTCGAGTCACTTCTGGGGTGTGAGTTTTCAGTTGCATATTGTCCTGGGGACCATTCAGGCTTGTTCGCATTTGTGTTCCTCACGTGTGCCCCAAAGAATGAGGTGATTTGGTAAAATGCTATGCCCAAGATTACTATCCGAGTGCCGGCGGTGGGGTGGTTCAAATAGCCTCGGCTATCACCTCATTATGTCCGGTCGTGATGGTCAAGTGGATTAAGGCGTCTTGTACATACCAGTTGCGTTGCTCCTGGGAGTATGGGTTCGAGTCACTTCTGGGGTGTGAGTTTTCAGTTGCATATTGTCCTGGGGACCATTCAGGCTTGTTCGCATTTGTGTTCCTCACGTGTGCCCCAAAGAATGAGGTGATTTGGTAAAATGCTATGCCCAAGATTACTATCCGAGTGCCGGCGGTGGGGTGGTTCAAATAGCCTCGGCTATCACCTCATTATGTCCGGTCGTGATGGTCAAGTGGATTAAGGCGTCTTGTACATACCAGTTGCGTTGCTCCTGGGAGTATGGGTTCGAGTCACTTCTGGGGTGTGAGTTTTCAGTTGCATATTGTCCTGGGGACCATTCAGGCTTGTTCGCATTTGTGTTCCTCACGTGTGCCCCAAAGAATGAGGTGATTTGGTAAAATGCTATGCCCAAGATTACTATCCGAGTGCCGGCGGTGGGGTGGTTCAAATAGCCTCGGCTATCACCTCATTATGTCCGGTCGTGATGGTCAAGTGGATTAAGGCGTCTTGTACATACCAGTTGCGTTGCTCCTGGGAGTATGGGTTCGAGTCACTTCTGGGGTGTGAGTTTTCAGTTGCATATTGTCCTGGGGACCATTCAGGCTTGTTCGCATTTGTGTTCCTCACGTGTGCCCCAAAGAATGAGGTGATTTGGTAAAATGCTATGCCCAAGATTACTATCCGAGTGCCGGCGGTGGGGTGGTTCAAATAGCCTCGGCTATCACCTCATTATGTCCGGTCGTGATGGTCAAGTGGATTAAGGCGTCTTGTACATACCAGTTGCGTTGCTCCTGGGAGTATGGGTTCGAGTCACTTCTGGGGTGTGAGTTTTCAGTTGCATATTGTCCTGGGGACCATTCAGGCTTGTTCGCATTTGTGTTCCTCACGTGTGCCCCAAAGAATGAGGTGATTTGGTAAAATGCTATGCCCAAGATTACTATCCGAGTGCCGGCGGTGGGGAGGTTCAAATAGCCTCGGCTATCACCTCATTATGTCCGGTCGTGATGGTCAAGTGGATTAAGGCGTCTTGTACATACCAGTTGCGTTGCTCCTGGGAGTATGGGTTCGAGTCATCTTCTGGTGTGTGAGTTTTCAGTTGCATATTGTCCTGGGGACCATTCAGGCTTGTTCGCATTTGGGTTCCTCACGTGTGCCCCAAAGAATGAGGTGATTTGGTAAAATGCTATGCCCAAGATTACTATCCGAGTGCCGGCGGTGGGGTGGTTCAAATAGCCTCGGCTATCACCTCATTATGTCCGGTCGTGATGGTCAAGTGGATTAAGGCGTCTTGTACATACCAGTTGCGTTGCTCCTGGGAGTATGGGTTCGAGTCACTTCTGGGGTGTGAGTTTTCAGTTGCATATTGTCCTGGGGACCATTCAGGCTTGTTCGCATTTGTGTTCCTCACGTGTGCCCCAAAGAATGAGGTGATTTGGTAAAATGCTATGCCCAAGATTACTATCCGAGTGCCGGCGGTGGGGTGGTTCAAATAGCCTCGGCTATCACCTCATTATGTTCGGTTCGTGATGGTCAAGTGGATTAAGGCGTCTTGTACATACCAGTTGCGTTGCTCCTGGGAGTATGGGTTCGAGTCACTTCTGGGGTGTGAGTTTTCAGTTGCGTATTGTCCTGGGGACCATTCAGGCTTGTTCGCATTTGTGTTCCTCACGTGTGCCCCAAAGAATGAGGTGTTTTGGTAAAATGCTATGCCCAAGATTACTATCCGAGTGCCGGCGGTGGGGTGGTTCAAATAACCTCAGCTATCACCTCATTATGTCCGGTCGTGATGGTCAAGTGGATTAAGGCGTCTTGTACATACCAGTTGCGTTGCTCCTGGGAGTATGGGTTCGAGTCACTTCTGGGGTGTGAGTTTTCAGTTGCATATTGTCCTGGGGACCATTCAGGCTTGTTCGCATTTAGGTTCCTCACGTGCGCCCCAAAGAATGAGGTGATTTGGTAAAATGCTATGCCCAAGATTACTATCCGAGTGCAGGCGGTGGGGTGGTTCAAATAGCCTCGGCTATCACCTCATTATGTCCGGTCGTGATGGTCACGTGGATTAAGGCGTCTTGTACATACCAGTTGCGTTGCTCCTGGGAGTATGGGTTCGAGTCACTTCTGGGGTGTGAGTTTTCAGTTGCGTATTGTCCTGGGGACCATTCAGGCTTGTTCGCATTTGTGTTCCTCACGTGTGCCCCAAAGAATGAGGTGTTTTGGTAAAATGCTATGCCCAAGATTACTATCCGAGTGCCGGCGGTGGGGTGGTTCAAATAACCTCAGCTATCACCTCATTATGTCCGGTCGTGATGGTCAAGTGGATTAAGGCGTCTTGTACATACCAGTTGCGTTGCTCCTGGGAGTATGGGTTCGAGTCACTTCTGAGGTGTGAGTTTTCAGTTGCATATTGTCCTGGGGACCATTCAGGCTTGTTCGCATTTAGGTTCCTCACGTGCGCCCCAAAGAATGAGGTGATTTGGTAAAATGCTATGCCCAAGATTACTATCCTGAGTGCCGGCGGTGGGGTGGTTCAAATAGCCTCGGCTATCACCTCATTATGTCCGGTCGTGATGGTCACGTGGATTAAGGCGTCTTGTACATACCAGTTGCGTTGCTCCTGGGAGTATGGGTTCGAGTCACTTCTGGGGTGTGAGTTTTCAGTTGCATATTGTCCTGGGGACCATTCAGGCTTGTTCGCATTTGTGTTCTTCACGTGTGCCCCAAAGAATGAGGTGATTTGGTAAAATGCTATGCCCAAGATTACTATCCGAGTGCCGGCGGTGGGGTGGTTCAAATAGCCTCGGCTATCACCTCATTATGTCCGGTCGTGATGGTCAAGTGGATTAAGGCGTCTTGTACATACCAGTTGCGTTGCTCCTGGGAGTATGGGTTCGAGTCACTTCTGAGGTGTGAGTTTTCAGTTGCATATTGTCCTGGGGACCATTCAGGCTTGTTCGCATTTAGGTTCCTCACGTGCGCCCCAAAGAATGAGGTGATTTGGTAAAATGCTATGCCCAAGATTACTATCTGAGTGCCGGCGGTGGGGTGGTTCAAATAGCCTCGGCTATCACCTCATTATGTCCGGTCGTGATGGTCACGTGGATTAAGGCGTCTTGTACATACCAGTTGCGTTGCTCCTGGGAGTATGGGTTCGAGTCACTTCTGGGGTGTGAGTTTTCAGTTGCATATTGTCCTGGGGACCATTCAGGCTTGTTCGCATTTGTGTTCTTCACGTGTGCCCCAAAGAATGAGGTGATTTGGTAAAATGCTATGCCCAAGATTACTACCCGAGTGCCGGCGGTGGGGTGGTTCAAATAGCCTCGGCTATCACCTCATTATGTCCGGCCGTGATGGTCAAGTGGATTAAGGCGTCTTGTACATACCAGTTGCGTTGCTCCTGGGAGTATGGGTTCGAGTCACTTCTGGGGTGTGAGTTTTCAGTTGCATATTGTCCTGGGGACCATTCAGGCTTGTTCGCATTTGTGTTCCTCACGTGTACCCCAAAGAATGAGGTGATTTGGTAAAATGCTATGCCCAAGATTACTATCCGAGTGCCAGCGGTGGGGTGGTTCAAATAGCCTCGGCTATCACCTCATTATGTCCGGTCGTGATGGTCAAGTGGATTAAGGCGTCTTGTACATACCAGTTGCGTTGCTCCTGGGAGTATATATGGGTTCGAGTCACTTCTGGGGTGTGAGTTTTCAGTTGCATATTGTCCTGGGGACCATTCAGGCTTGTTCGCATTTGTGTTCCTCACGTGTGCCCCAAAGAATGAGGTGATTTGGTAAAATGCTATGCCCAAGATTACTATCCGAGTGCCGGCGGTGGGGAGGTTCAAATAGCCTCGGCTATCACCTCATTATGTCCGGTCATGATGGTCAAGTGGATTAAGGCGTCTTGTACATACCAGTTGCGTTGCTCCTGGGAGTATGGGTTCGAGTCTCTTCTGGTGTGTGAGTTTTCAGTTGCATATTGTCCTGGGGACCATTCTGGCTTGTTCGCATTTGGGTTCCTCACATGTGCCCCAAAGAATGAGGTGATTTGGTAAAATGCTATGCCCAAGATTACTATCCGAGTGCCGGCGGTGGGGTGGTTCAAATAGCCTCGGCTATCACCTCATTATGTCCGGTCGTGATGGTCAAGTGGATTAAGGCGTCTTGTACATACCAGTTGCGTTGCTCCTGGGAGTATGGGTTCGAGTCACTTCTGGGGTGTTAGTTTTCAGTTGCATATTGTCCTGGGGACCATTCAGGCTTGTTCGCATTTGTGTTCCTCACGTGTGCCCCAAAGAATGAGGTGATTTGGTAAAATGCTATGCCCAAGATTACTATCCGAGTGCCGGCGGTGGGGTGGTTCAAATAGCCTCGGCTATCACCTCATTATGTTTGGTTGTGATGGTCAAGTGGATTAAGGCGTCTTGTACATACCAGTTGCGTTGCTCCTGGGAGTATGGGTTCGAGTCACTTCTGGGGTGTGAGTTTTCAGTTGCGTATTGTCCTGGGGACCATTCAGGCTTGTTCGCATTTGTGTTCCTCACGTGTGCCCCAAAGAATGAGGTGTTTTGGTAAAATGCTATGCCCAAGATTACTATCCGAGTGCCGGCGGTGGGGTGGTTCAAATAACCTCAGCTATCACCTCATTATGTCCGGTCGTGATGGTCAAGTGGATTAAGGCGTCTTGTACATACCAGTTGCGTTGCTCCTGGGAGTATGGGTTCGAGTCACTTCTGGGGTGTGAGTTTTCAGTTGCATATTGTCCTGGGGACCATTCAGGCTTGTTCGCATTTAGGTTCCTCACGTGCGCCCCAAAGAATGAGGTGATTTGGTAAAATGCTATGCCCAAGATTACTATCCGAGTGCCGGCGGTGGGGTGGTTCAAATAGCCTCGGCTATCACCTCATTATGTCCGGTCGTGATGGTCACGTGGATTAAGGCGTCTTGTACATACCAGTTGCGTTGCTCCTGGGAGTATGGGTTCGAGTCACTTCTGGGGTGTGAGTTTTCAGTTGCATATTGTCCTGGGGACCATTCAGGCTTGTTCGCATTTGTGTTCTTCACGTGTGCCCCAAAGGATGAGGTGATTTGGTAAAATGCTATGCCCAAGATTACTACCCGAGTGCCGGCGGTGGGGTGGTTCAAATAGCCTCGGCTATCACCTCATTATGTCCGGTCGTGATGGTCAAGTGGATTAAGGCGTCTTGTACATACCAGTTGCGTTGCTCCTGGGAGTATGGGTTCGAGTCACTTCTGGGGTGTGAGTTTTCAGTTGCATATTGTCCTGGGGACCATTCAGGCTTGTTCGCATTTGTGTTCCTCACGTGTGCCCCAAAGAATGAGGTGATTTGGTAAAATGCTATGCCCAAGATTACTATCCGAGTGCCAGCGGTGGGGTGGTTCAAATAGCCTCGGCTATCACCTCATTATGTCCGGTCGTGATGGTCAAGTGGATTAAGGCGTCTTGTACATACCAGTTGCGTTGCTCCTGGGAGTATATATGGGTTCGAGTCACTTCTGGGGTGTGAGTTTTCAGTTGCATATTGTCCTGGGGACCATTCAGGCTTGTTCGCATTTGTGTTCCTCACGTGTGCCCCAAAGAATGAGGTGATTTGGTAAAATGCTATGCCCAAGATTACTATCCGAGTGCCGGCGGTGGGGTGGTTCAAATAGCCTCGGCTATCACCTCATTATGTCCTGTTGTGATGGTCAAGTGGATTAAGGCGTCTTGTACATACCAGTTGCGTTGCTCCTGGGAGTATGGGTTCGAGTCACTTCTGGGGTGTGAGTTTTCAGTTGCGTATTGTCCTGGGGACCATTCAGGCTTGTTCGCATTTGTGTTCCTCACGTGTGCCCCAAAGAATGAGGTGTTTTGGTAAAATGCTATGCCCAAGATTACTATCCGAGTGCAGGCGGTGGGGTGGTTCAAATAACCTCAGCTATCACCTCATTATGTCCGGTCGTGATGGTCAAGTGGATTAAGGCGTCTTGTACATACCAGTTGCGTTGCTCCTGGGAGTATGGGTTCGAGTCACTTCTGGGGTGTGAGTTTTCAGTTGCATATTGTCCTGGGGACCATTCAGGCTTGTTCGCATTTAGGTTCCTCACGTGCGCCCCAAAGAATGAGGTGATTTGGTAAAATGCTATGCCCAAGATTACTATCTGAGTGCCGGCGGTGGGGTGGTTCAAATAGCCTCGGCTATCACCTCATTATGTCCGGTCGTGATGGTCACGTGGATTAAGGCGTCTTGTACATACCAGTTGCGTTGCTCCTGGGAGTATGGGTTCGAGTCACTTCTGGGGTGTGAGTTTTCAGTTGCATATTGTCCTGGGGACCATTCAGGCTTGTTCGCATTTGTGTTCTTCACGTGTGCCCCAAAGAATGAGGTGATTTGGTAAAATGCTATGCCCAAGATTACTACCCGAGTGCCGGCGGTGGGGTGGTTCAAATAGCCTCGGCTATCACCTCATTATGTCCGGCCGTGATGGTCAAGTGGATTAAGGCGTCTTGTACATACCAGTTGCGTTGCTCCTGGGAGTATGGGTTCGAGTCACTTCTGGGGTGTGAGTTTTCAGTTGCATATTGTCCTGGGGACCATTCAGGCTTGTTCGCATTTGTGTTCCTCACGTGTACCCCAAAGAATGAGGTGATTTGGTAAAATGCTATGCCCAAGATTACTATCCGAGTGCCAGCGGTGGGGTGGTTCAAATAGCCTCGGCTATCACCTCATTATGTCCGGTCGTGATGGTCAAGTGGATTAAGGCGTCTTGTACATACCAGTTGCGTTGCTCCTGGGAGTATATATGGGTTCGAGTCACTTCTGGGGTGTGAGTTTTCAGTTGCATATTGTCCAGGGGACCATTCAGGCTTGTTCGCATTTGTGTTCCTCACGTGCGCCCCAAAGAATGAGGTGATTTGGTAAAATGCTATGCCCAAGATTACTATCCGAGTGCCGGCGGTGGGGTGGTTCAAATAGCCTCGGCTATCACCTCATTATGTCCGGTCGTGATGGTCAAGTGGATTAAGGCGTCTTGTACATACCAGTTGCGTTGCTCCTGGGAGTATGGGTTCGAGTCACTTCTGGTGTGTGAGTTTTCAGTTGCATATTGTCCTGGGGACCATTCAGGCTTGTTCGCATTTGGGTTCCTCACGTGTGCCCCAAAGAATGAGGTGATTTGGTAAAATGCTATGCCCAAGATTACTATCCGAGTGCCGGTGGTGGGGTGGTTCAAATAGCCTCGGCTACCACCTCATTATGTCCGGTCGTGATGGTCAAGTGGATTACGGCGTCTTGTACAAACCAGTTGCGTTGCTCCTGGGAGTATGGGTTCGAGTCACTTCTGGGGTGTGAGTTTTCAGTTGCATATTGTCCTGGGGACCATTCAGGCTTGTTCGCACTTGTGTTCCTCACGTGTGCCCCAATGAATGAGGTGATTTGGTAAAATGCTATGCCCAAGATTACTATCCGAGTGCCGGCGGTGGGGTGGTTCAAATAGCCTCGGCTATCACCTCATTATGTCCGGTCGTGATGGTCAAGTGGATTAAGGCGTCTTGTACATACCAGTTGCGTTGCTCCTGGGAGTATGGGTTCGAGTCTCTTCTGGTGTGTGAGTTTTCAGTTGCATATTGTCCTGGGGACCATTCTGGCTTGTTCGCATTTGGGTTCCTCACATGTGCCCCAAAGAATGAGGTGATTTGGTAAAATGCTATGCCCAAGATTACTATCCGAGTGCCGGCGGTGGGGTGGTTCAAATAGCCTCAGCTATCACCTCATTATGTCCGGTCGTGATGGTCAAGTGGATTAAGGCGTCTTGTACATACCAGTTGCGTTGCTCCTGGGAGTATGGGTTCGAGTCACTTCTGGTGTGTGAGTTTTCAGTTGCATATTGTCCTGGGGACCATTCAGGCTTGTTCGCATTTGGGTTCCTCACGTGTGCCCCAAAGAATGAGGTGATTTGGTAAAATGCTATGCCCAAGATTACTATCCGAGTGCCGGCGGTGGGGTGGTTCAAATAGCCTCGGCTATCACCTCATTATGTCCGGTCGTGATGGTCAAGTGGATTAAGGCGTCTTGTACATACCAGTTGCGTTGCTCCTGGGAGTATGGGTTCGAGTCACTTCTGGGGTGTGAGTTTTCAGTTGCATATTGTCCTGGGGATCATTCAGGCTTGTTCGCATTTTTGTTCCTCACGTGTGCCCCAAAGAATGAGGTGATTCGGTAAAATGTTATGCCCAAGATTACTATCTGAGTGCCGGTGGTGGGGTGGTTCAAATAACCTCGGCTATCACCTCATTATGTCCGGTCGTGATAGTCAAGTGGATTATGGCGTCTTGTACATACCAGTTGCATTGCTCCTGGGAGTATGGGTTCGAGTCACTTCTGGGGTGTGAGTTTTCAGTTGCATATTGTCCTGGGGACCATTCAGGCTTGTTCGCATTTAGGTTCCTCACGTGTGCCCCAAAGAATGAGGTGATTTGGTAAAATGCTATGCCCAAGATTACTATCCGAGTGCCGGCGGTGGGGTGGTTCAAATAGCCTCGGATATCACCTCATTATGTCCGGTCGTGATGGTCAAGTGGATTAAGGCGTCTTGTACATGCCAGTTGCGTTGCTCCTGGGAGTATGGGTTCGAGTCACTTCTGGGGTGTGAGTTTTCAGTTGCATATTGTCCTGGGGACCATTCAGGCTTGTTCGCATTTGTGTTCTTCACAGGTGCCCCAAAGAATGAGGTGATTTGGTAAAATGCTATGCCCAAGATTACTATCCGAGTGCCGGCGGTGGGGTGGTTCAAATAGCCTCGGCTATCACCTCATTATGTCCGGTCGTGATGGTCAAGTGGATTAAGGCGTCTTGTACATACCAGTTACGTTGCTCCTGGGAGTATGGGTTCGAGTCACTTCTGGGGTGTTAGTTTTCAGTTGCATATTATCCTGGGGACCATTCAGGCTTGTTCGCATTTGTGTTCCTCACGTGTGCCCCAAAGAATGAGGTGATTTGGTAAAATGCTATGCCCAAGATTACTATCCGAGTGCCGGCGGTGGGGTGGTTCAAATAGCCTCGGCTATCACCTCATTATGTCCGGTCGTGATGGTCAAGTGGATTAAGGCGTCTTGTACATACCAGTTGCGTTGCTCCTGGGAGTATGGGTTCGAGTCACTTCTGGGGTGTGAGTTTTCAGTTGCATATTGTCCTGGGGACCATTCAGGCTTGTTCGCATTTGTGTTCCTCACGTGTGCCCCAAAGAATGAGGTGATTTGTTAAAATGCTATGCCCAAGATTACTATCCGAGTGCCAGCGGTGGGGTAATTCAAATAGCCTCGGCTATCACCTCATTATGTCTGGTCGTGATGGTCAAGTGGATTAAGGCGTCTTGTACATACCAGTTGCGTTGCTCCTGGGAGTATATATGGGTTCGAGTCACTTCTGGGGTGTGAGTTTTCAGTTGCATATTGTCCTGGGGACCATTCAGGCTTGTTCACATTTGTGTTCCTCACGTGTGCCCCAAAGAATGAGGTGATTTGGTAAAATGTTATGCCCAAGATTACTATCTGAGTGCCGGCGGTGGGGTGGTTCAAATAACCTCGGCTATCACCTCATTATGTCCGGTCGTGATGGTCAAGTGGATTATTGGCGTCTTGTATATACCAGTTGCATTGCTCCTGGGAGTATGGGTTCGAGTCACTTCTGGGGTGTGAGTTTTCAGTTGCATATTGTCCTGGGGACCATTCAGGCTTGTTCGCATTTAGGTTCCTCACGTGTGCCCCAAAGAATGAGGTGATTTGGTAAAATGTTATGCCCAAGATTACTATCCGAGTGCCGGCGGTGGGATGGTTCAAATAGCCTCGGATATCACCTCATTATGTCCGGTCGTGATGGTCAAGTGGATTAAGGCGTCTTGTACATACCAGTTGCGTTGCTCCTGGGAGTATGGGTTCGAGTCACTTCTGGGGTGTGAGTTTTCAGTTGCATATTGTCCTGGGGACCATTCAGGCTTGTTCGCATTTGTGTTCTTCACAGGTGCCCCAAAGAATGAGGTGATTTGGTAAAATGCTATGCCCAAGATTACTATCCGAGTGCCGGCGGTGGGGTGGTTCAAATAGCCTCGGCTATCACCTCATTATGTCCGGTCGTGATGGTCAAGTGGATTAAGGCGTCTTGTACATACCAGTTGCGTTGCTCCTGGGAGTATGGGTTCGAGTCACTTCTGGGGTGTTAGTTTTCAGTTGCATATTATCCTGGGGACCATTCAGGCTTGTTCGCATTTGTGTTCCTCACGTGTGCCCCAAAGAATGAGGTGATTTGGTAAAATGCTATGCCCAAGATTACTATCCGAGTGCCGGCGGTGGGGTGGTTCAAATAGCCTCGGCTATCACCTCATTATGTCCGGTCGTGATGGTCAAGTGGATTAAGGCGTCTTGTACATACCAGTTGCGTTGCTCCTGGGAGTATGGGTTCGAGTCACTTCTGGGGTGTGAGTTTTCAGTTGCATATTGTCCTGGGGACCATTCAGGCTTGTTCGCATTTGTGTTCCTCACGTGTGCCCCAAAGAATGAGGTGATTTGTTAAAATGCTATGCCCAAGATTACTATCCGAGTGCCAGCGGTGGGGTAATTCAAATAGCCTCGGCAATCACCTCATTATGTCTGGTCGTGATGGTCAAGTGGATTAAGGCGTCTTGTACATACCAGTTGCGTTGCTCCTGGGAGTATATATGGGTTCGAGTCACTTCTGGGGTGTGAGTTTTCAGTTGCATATTGTCCTGGGGACCATTCAGGCTTGTTCACATTTGTGTTCCTCACGTGTGCCCTAAAGAATGAGGTGATTTGGTAAAATGCTATGCCCAAGATTACTATCCAAGTGCCAGCGGTGGGGTGGTTCAAATAGCCTCGGCTATCACCTCATTATGTCCGGTCGTGATGGTCAAGTGGATTAAGGCGTCTTGTACATACCAGTTGCGTTGCTCCTGGGAGTATGGGTTCGAGTCACTTCTGGTGTGTGAGTTTTCAGTTGCATATTGTCCTGGGGACCATTCAGGCTTGTTCGCATTTGGCTTCCTCACGTGTGCCCCAAAGAATGAGGTGATTTGGTAAAGTGCTATGCCCAAGATTACTATCCGAGTGCCGGCGGTGGGGTGGTTCAAATAGCCTCGGCTACCACCTCATTATGTCCGGTCATGATGGTCAAGTGGATTACGGCGTCTTGTACATACCAGTTGCGTTGCTCCTGGGAGTATGGGTTCGAGTCACTTCTGGGGTGTGAGTTTTCAGTTGCATATTGTCCTGGGGACCATTCAGGCTTGTTCGCATTTGTGTTCCTCACGTGTGCCCCAAAGAATGAGGTGATTTGGTAAAATGCTATGCCCAAGATTACTATCCGAGTGCCGGCGGTGGGGTGGTTCAAATAACCTCAGCTATCACCTCATTATGTCCGGTCGTGATGGTCAAGTGGATTAAGGCGTCTTGTACATACCAGTTGCGTTGCTCCTGGGAGTATGGGTTCGAGTCACTTCTGGGGTGTGAGTTTTCAGTTGCATATTGTCCTGGGGACCATTCAGGCTTGTTCGCATTTAGGTTCCTCACGTGCGCCCCAAAGAATGAGGTGATTTGGTAAAATGCTATGCCCAAGATTACTATCCGAGTGCCGGCGGTGGGGTGGTTCAAATAGCCTCGGCTATCACCTCATTATGTCCGGTCGTGATGGTCACGTGGATTAAGGCGTCTTGTACATACCAGTTGCGTTGCTCCTGGGAGTATGGGTTCGAGTCACTTCTGGGGTGTGAGTTTTCAGTTGCATATTGTCCTGGGGACCATTCAGGCTTGTTCGCATTTGTGTTCTTCACGTGTGCCCCAAAGAATGAGGTGATTTGGTAAAATGCTATGCCCAAGATTACTACCCTAGTGCCGGCGGTGGTGTGGTTCAAATAGCCTCGGCTATCACCTCATTATGTCCGGTCGTGATGGTCAAGTGGATTAAGGAGTCTTGTACATACCAGTTGCGTTGCTCCTGGGAGTATGGGTTCGAGTCACTTCTGGGGTGTGAGTTTTCAGTTGCATATTGTCCTGGGGACCATTCAGGCTTGTTCGCATTTGTGTTCCTCACGTGTGCCCCAAAGAATGAGGTGATTTGGTAAAATGCTATGCCCAAGATTACTATCCGAGTGCCGGCGGTGGGGTGGTTCAAATAGCCTCGGCTATCACCTCATTATGTCCGGTCATGATGGTCAAGTGGATTAAGGCGTCTTGTACATACCAGTTGCGTTGCTCCTGGGAGTATGGGTTCGAGTCACTTCTGGGGTGTGAGTTTTCAGTTGCATATTGTCCTGGGGACCATTCAGGCTTGTTCGCATCTGTGTTCCTCACGTGTGCCCCAAAGAATGAGGTGATTTGGTAAAATGCTATGCCCAAGATTACTATCCGAGTGCCGGCGGTGGGGTGGTTCAAATAGCCTCGGCTATCACCTCATTATGTCCGGTCGTGATGGTCAAGTGGATTAAGGCGTCTTGTACATACCAGTTGCGCTGCTCCGGGGAGTATGGGTTCGAGTCACTTCTGGGGTGTGAGTTTTCAGTTGCATATTGTCCTGGGGATCATTCAGGCTTGTTCGCATTTTTGTTCCTCACGTGTGCCCCAAAGAATGAGGTGATTCGGTAAAATGTTATGCCCAAGATTACTATCCGAGTGCCGGCGGTGGGGTGGTTCAAATAACCTCGGCTATCACCTCATTATGTCCGGTCGTGATGGTCAAGTGGATTATGGCGTCTTGTACATACCAGTTGCATTGCTCCTGGGAATATGGGTTCGAGTCACTTCTGGGGTGTGAGTTTTCAGTTGCATATTGTCCTGGGGACCATTCAGGCTTGTTCGCATTTAGGTTCCTCACGTGTGCCCCAAAGAATGAGGTGATTTGGTAAAATGCTATGCCCAAGATTACTATCCGAGTGCCGGCGGTGGGGAGGTTCAAATAGCCTCGGATATCACCTCATTATGTCCGGTCATGATGGTCACGTGGATTAAGGCGTCTTGTACATACCAGTTGCGTTGCTCCTGGGAGTATGGGTTCGAGTCACTTCTGGGGTGTGAGTTTTCAGTTGCATATTGTCCTGGGGACCATTCAGGCTCTTTCGCATTTGTGTTCTTCACGTGTGCCCCAAAGAATGAGGTGATTTGGTAAAAGGCTATGCCCAAGATTACTATCCGAGTGCCGGCGGTGGGGTGGTTCAAATAGCCTCGGCTATCACCTCATTATGTCCGGTCGTGATAGTCAAGTGGATTAAGGCGTCTTGTACATACCAGTTGCGTTGCTCCTGGGAGTATGGGTTCGAGTCACTTCTGGGGTGTGAGTTTTCAGTTGCATATTGTCCTGGGGACCATTCAGGCTTGTTCGCATTTAGGTTCCTCACGTGCGCCCCAAAGAATGAGGTGATTTGGTAAAATGCTATGCCCAAGATTACTATCCGAGTGCCGGCGGTGGGGTGGTTCAAATAGCCTCGGCTATCACCTCATTATGTCCGGTCGTGATGGTCACGTGGATTAAGGCGTCTTGTACATACCAGTTGCGTTGCTCCTGGGAGTATGGGTTCGAGTCACTTCTGCGGTGTGAGTTTTCAGTTGCATATTTTCCTGGGGACCATTCAGTCTTGTTCGCATTTGTGTTCTTCACGTGTGCCCCAAAGAATGAGGTGATTTGGTAAAATGCTATGCCCAAGATTACTATCCGAGTGCCGGCGATGGGGTGGTTCAAATAGCCTCGGCTATCACCTCATTATGTCCGGTCGTGATGGTCAAGTGGATTAAGGCGTCTTGTACATACCAGTTGCGTTTCTCCTGGGAGTATGGGTTCGAGTCACTTCTGGGGTGTGAGTTTTCGGTTGCATATTGTCCTGGGGACCATTCAGGCTTGTTCACATTTGTGTTCCTCACGTGTGCCCCAAAGAATGAGGTGATTTGGTAAAATGCTATGCCTAAGATTACTATCCGAGTGCCGGTGGTGGGGTGGTTCAAATAGCCTCGGCTATCACCTCATTATGTCCGGTCATGATGGTCAAGTGGATTAAGGCGTCTTGTACATACCAGTTGCGTTGCTCCTGGGAGTATGGGTTCGAGTCACTTCTAGGGTGTGAGTTTTCAGTTGCATATTGTCCTGGGGACCATTAAGGCTTGTTCGCATCTGTGTTCCTCACGTGTGCCCCAAAGAATGAGGTGATTTGGTAAAATGCTATGCCCAAGATTACTATCCGAGTGCCGGCGGTGGGGTGGTTCAAATAGCCTCGGCTATCACCTCATTATGTCCGGTCGTGATGGTCAAGTGGATTAAGGCGTCTTGTACATACCAGTTGCGTTGCTCCTGGGAGTATGGGTTCGAGTCACTTCTGGGGTGTGAGTTTTCAGTTGCATATTGTCCTGGGGACCATTCAGGCTTGTTCGGATTTGTGTTCCTCACGTGTGCCCCAAAGAATGAGGTGATTTGGTAAAATGCTATGCCCAAGTTTACTATCCGAGTGCCGGCGGTGGAGTGGTTCAAATAGCCTCGGCTATCACCTCATTATGTCCAGTCGTGATGGTCAAGTGGATTAAGGCGTCTTGTACATACCAGTTGCGTTGCTCCTGGGAGTATGAGTTCGAGTCACTTCTGGGGTGTGAGTTTTCAGTTGCATATTGTCCTGGGGACCATTCAGGCTTGTTCGCATCTGTGTTCCTCACGTGTGCCCCAAAGAATGAGGTGATTTGGTAAAATGCTATGCCCAAGATTACTATCCGAGTGCCGGCGGTGGGGTGGTTCAAATAGCCTCGGCTATCACCTCATTATGTCCGGTCGTGATGGTCACGTGGATTAAGGCGTCTTGTACATACCAGTTGCGTTGCTCCTGGGAGTATGGGTTCGAGTCACTTCTGGGGTGTGAGTTTTCGGTTGCATATTGTCCTGGGGACCATTCAGGCTTGTTCACATTTGTGTTCCTCACGTGTGCCCCAAAGAATGAGATGATTTGGTAAAATGCTATGCCTAAGATTACTATCCGAGTGCCGGTGGTGGGGTGGTTCAAATAGCCTCGGCTATCACCTCATTATGTCCGGTCATGATGGTCAAGTGGATTAAGGCGTCTTGTACATACCAGTTGCGTTGCTCCTGGGAGTATGGGTTCGAGTCACTTCTAGGGTGTGAGTTTTCAGTTGCATATTGTCCTGGGGACCATTAAGGCTTGTTCGCATCTGTGTTCCTCACGTGTGCCCCAAAGAATGAGGTGATTTGGTAAAATGCTATGCCCAAGATTACTATCCGAGTGCCGGCGGTGGGGTGGTTCAAATAGCCTCGGCTATCACCTCATTATGTCCGGTCGTGATGGTCAAGTGGATTAAGGCGTCTTGTACATACCAGTTGCGTTGCTCCTGGGAGTATGGGTTCGAGTCACTTCTGGGGTGTGAGTTTTCAGTTGCATATTGTCCTGGGGACCATTCAGGCTTGTTCGGATTTGTGTTCCTCACGTGTGCCCCAAAGAATGAGGTGATTTGGTAAAATGCTTTGCCCAAGTTTACTATCCGAGTGCCGGCGGTGGGGTGGTTCAAATAGCCTCGGCTATCACCTCATTATGTCCGGTCGTGATGGTCAAGTGGATTAAGGCGTCTTGTACATACCAGTTGCGTTGCTCCTGGGAGTATGAGTTCGAGTCACTTCTGGGGTGTGAGTTTTCAGTTGCATATTGTCCTGGGGACCATTCAGGCTTGTTCGCATCTGTGTTCCTCACGTGTGCCCCAAAGAATGAGGTGATTTGGTAAAATGCTATGCCCAAGATTACTATCCGAGTGCCGGCGGTGGGGTGGTTCAAATAGCCTCGGCTATCACCTCATTATGTCCGGTCGTGATGGTCAAGTGGATTAAGGCGTCTTGTACATACCAGTTGCGTTGCTCCTGGGAGTATGGGTTCGAGTCACTTCTGGGGTGTGAGTTTTCAGTTGCATATTGTCCTGGGGACCATTCAGGCTTGTTCGCATTTGTGTTCCTCACGTGTGCCCCAAAGAATGAGGTGATTTTTTAAAATGCTATGCCCAAGATTACTATCCGAGTGCCGGCGGTGGGGTGGTTCAAATAGCCTCAGCTATCACCTCATTATGTCCGGTCGTGATGGTCAAGTGGATTAAGGCGTCTTGTACATACCAGTTGCGTTGCTCCTGGGAGTATGGGTTCGAGTCACTTCTGGGGTGTGAGTTTTCAGTTATATATATGTATATATATATATATATGCATATATATATATATATATATATATATGTATATATGTGTGTATATCACGAAAATAAACACGTGATTAAGAATGTGACAATGTCAGACCACGGAGGAAAAATGAAACAGGAATTTCCTTAAGTACTTTCGTATATTAAATACATCTTCAGAAAGACCTTCTGAAGATGTATTTAATATACGAAAGTACTTAAGGAAATTCCTGTTTCATTTTTCCTCCGTGGTCTGACATTGTCATATGTATATAGTATATGTATATATATATATATATATATGTATTAGTATATTTTGGTAGCAGTCTTTCCTGTAGACATATATTATTAAATATGACCGAAAAAGTATGATTAATAATTCTAACACGAATTTTCTCAATCTTTCGTACATTTCTTTTCACTGTTGGAGGTAATTAAAAAATCAATTCTCCAAAATTCATTTTTATTTCTAGTCTGACGCGACACTTGAGCGCGTTTCGTAAAACTTATTACATTTTCAAAGACTTTACACATACACAACTGAATAGAACTTACATATCTCCGATTTGTTTATTTGAGTGAGGTGGATGGGGTGAGGTGGTATTTAATAGACAGTATTCTGATACATATCAGAAACACAAACACTCCCCCCTCCTCACAAACACTCCCCCCTCCCCCCTCCTCACAATCACTCACCCCTCCCATCTCGACTATACACCTCACTCCTCCCATCACCCCACGGTCCTAATGGCCTCCTGACAGTTATCTTGCGAGTAATGTGTGCTTCCTCAACCCACTCCAAGATGATCAATTTTCCGTGTATCGTAATACGCTTTCTCATTAGTGTCTTTTCGTAAACATCAGTGGGCGTCTGGCGTGCGTGTTTCAGCATGACTCACACCTACACAGGTGTGTCTGTGTAGGTGTGTGCTTACCTTGCACAGCAACACCACAAGTGCCCTCAGGTGGTAAGTGCATGTCTAGAAATCTCTGAAATTCCAACAAATTTCCCCCCGTTCCACTAAGGTAGTCTCCTTATCTGCGTCACCTGTGATGACTAGGTGGTCCCTATGACGGTGTGTGACGGAGCAATCACCGTCACAAAGGTGAATTATGAGACAGAGGCCGCTGTCTTCGTCCGGTTCCGTCGCACGCTCTATTTAGTATTGACCAGAATATTCATTCGAATATTGTGATCTCTCGGGTTCAGGTGACTCCGCCGTCTTTAATGATCTGATGCATCAGCAACTCCATCAGCCAGATTGTTATAGAAGCTTAGCCTCCCTCCACACTCTAAGGAGTGATCGTCTGGCATTGAAGTCCCGACTCGGGTCTTCAAGAACGTCTGGGATGCTCTCGGACGCAAGTTCGAATCCTTGACACGGACCCTGTGCATTTGTTCTTCAAGAACGTCCGTTTGAATGTCAGCATCGGTACTAGATCTCCAAACCCAGTTACCCTTCGTAGCAGAGTACAAGTAAAGTGACTGACTGACTGCTGTAAATTGAGCTTAATTCATTCTATAATATGAGCACAATTGCAAAGTCAAAATGTGGCCAACAGGAGCACAATAATAGCAGCACAACTCGGCAGAACAGAATATAATTAAATAAAAACATTGGTTGTTTTATGCTTTTAGAAATAAATTGTAAGAGTTTTAAATGTTTTAGAAATTATTTCAAATATACATTTGTCATATTCCGGAACATTATGCACAGAATCCCTTAGCTTTAGTTCCAACTGAGATCTGGTAAGATTACTAAATATTGAAGATTCCATTAAATGAGGAGACCACGACGATTCCGTCCGTTCTGGACCATTATCAAATAGATTGTGATGGGACCAGATAATGGTCCAGGATGGTGTCATCATATTCTGGTGTGTGGTTTAGTCATCATATCTTCAGCCTCATAATTGTGACTCATCGTCTGATATATGGTAACTTTACTATTATTATATAATGGAGAACTCAACAGATTCTCAGATCCCAATATTTTCAGAAATAAACTGAATCTACATTTCGTCCATTTCAAAACCCTAATTGCATCGTTTAGATGGATTTGTAATTGTCCTTCTGATTTTTTTCATATGCAAATTTTTAATGATTCAATTTAATCCCATCACAATCATCAAAACAAACGGTTCACAAATTTACGGAAGTCAATATTTGACTTATAGACCACCTAACCGTCTTCAAACCTATGCATCAGTCACTTTCAGCCTGCAGTGTAAACACTCACCCCTCGACTTGAGAATGGTCCAGGACGGACCGAAACGTCGTCGTCCCTTCACTTTCTAGTGTGTGGTCAGGTCAACAGTAGTAACACTCCCTAAATCAAGGTAACCAAACCACCTTACCTAGGCCTGACTAAGTGTTTGCCAGGGTGTTTAAAAAATGCAAAGGGCGGCATTGTCTTGCATATTCAATTTATAAGAAAGGTTACTACTAAATATATATGACGTTTATCTGGAGATTTAGCAAGATTCTTTCCCGACACGCTGTATTGCTTTTAGGAAAGGTTAGACATACATGTGAATAAATTTGTTGTATATAAACCAGTTGTATTTTATATTATAATGTCCTCAGGGATGTCAGCCCGCAAGTCACTGGAGAAACATGCGAAACTCGTCTTATGTTTAATTTCCTTTTAATAAAAAAAAACTTATTCAATAAAACATGTATCACATCTAAGCATTTTATTTGTAAAAGAAAAAAATATTGTACAGAATTCATCTTGGAAAAAAACTTTCCTGGTTACAAATGCCAGAAATGTTAGGTAAATAAGTAACTTCTGAACATCTCTGATAATTCACACAATTCGCACACGTTGTCTTTTACGTCATCATCTCCGGTGTACTCCTTGAAGACTCTTGATGTGTCGCTGTGACCACTGGTGTCACTGCCATCACAGGTGGCACCATTGGTGGCAGTGGGATTGTCACTTCTGTCTTCCTTACATTCGTCGAAGATTCTGTCACCACTTTTGTCGCTGTGGCTACTGGTGTCACTGTCACCAGTTGTGTCACAGATGCAGCAACAACCGTTGGGGTTCTCTTCACCACTTTCCGTGTATTAAGCTCAACGTTGCCAAAATCTTCACTATCAGGGTTACGACCGACAGTGTTCCTCCAGGCAAGAATGTCAGCTTTGAGGTGTGGCAGGCGACTGTAGGAGCCGTCGTCCAGAGGGCACCGTGTGAAGGGGTCGGAGGGAGACTCCAGCAGCAGGTGGATCAGCGTCGACTCGTCCACCACCATCTTGGACGAATGCAGCAGCACCGGCGCCTCCATCACTGCCAGGGTTATGCTGTCCATGAACTTCTCCGGGCATTCCTCCGTCGACTCCTCACATGGATTAGGAAAGTATTGGAGGGAAGACAATAGCTGGGCGTGGTCAACTCTCAGAACTCTCCAAATTAACCTAAAGTGTTTTTTGCGACGAAATTGCTTGGAAAATTTTATTTAATCCAAACGTAAATGAGAAGTAGGTGGCGATATCAACAAATTGGAGCCTGGATCTTACAGCAACTACGGATGATGTTATAGTGACAAGAGTGGAAGCTGCAACCTGAGCCAGACCAGGACACTGGAAAGCCTTCATGGTAAGAGGAGTGAGTACCAACAGCTTGAAGGTGTAAAAGACATATTTAAACAATATAGCAACTGGAGAAATATCAAGAGAGCTGGCAAGATATATTTCTGCAGTCGCCTCAGCCTTTTGGGCCAACAGCTTAATAAGGCTGTTGAAGAAGATCACTTCTGGTCCAATCTTCAGACTCTTGACCTGGTCCACGGCAGCTGCAGTAACAGCAACTAGGTAACCATACTTGTGAAGACACTGCAACACCTTGAAGAGCGCATAAAAGAGAGACTTCCGTAACTGTTGGATATTTCCAACATCGAATACAGCATTGTTGTATTCTCATTACTTATTACTAACCATATTAATATTGTAGTAAGTAAAATTAACAACTCGTAGAATTCTCCTGTACTAATAATTCATCTGTGCATTAGGCTAGAATTCTCACGTCATCTGACACCAGTATTGCGTCAGATTTCTTTACAGTAAAACACATTATATACAATTTGTGTGAGAATTAAATACGATTCTCCATAATTATAGCATTCTGTATGACAACTGATTGCAGACGAATTGTTCTCTAACTATAGGCCGAATAGAGCTTTAGAATCAAAACGTTTACCTCGCGATAGAGGTAGCGTCATCAATGAATGCTATGGGGAGACATTAATTCTTCTCCCTTGTATCTTTACTATTCTTAAATAGTTAAATAATAATATTCCGTTCCTCTAAATAATAAACCCGTCCAGTCTTTAGAGTTTCAAGCGCGAATGCGAGAAATATTAATGTTCATGCCAATAATTTGTGTAATGAACGTCGACTCGGCGTGGGGGGAGGGACGGGACGCCATCCTCAGTCGGTGACGGTGTCGGGAAGCGGACACGTGCAAGGCCAGAAGGAGGCAAAGCTGCGCTTACCGTACTCACAAAAGACGCCATTGTCCAGCAAATAGGACACGTGTGTCTATCCACAGATGAAAGCCGCCACTGTGAGGCGTGAACGACCTTGCAGATAATATCTTCAACTAGTGCTGGTGTTAAATAAGGGACCCCTAGACTTGGTTCCTGACGACACGTGATCAGCCAACTTGAGACGTACAAATCCAGGATAAGCTCACCTGAATTTAGGATACGTAATTACGGCAATCTTATTACTTACACAGTGCCCACAGTTAAGTACTTTTATTTGATGCATCATTTATAAGTGTATTAATGGTAGGGTGTTTGCACGTCACGCGGCAAGACAACACCTAATAACAGGTGATTAGAATTCTATCTGTTGATATCAATAATCTTTAATATGTATTGAGTAGTTAAATCAATTGCTACTGGTAGTCATTTATCTTGCAGCTCGAGAGACGAATTCCTCATGCTGTCTTCTCCATGCTAACCGTGTCATTCGTCGGTGTACCAGACTTGGAGATTAAGAGGACTGCCAGGGTTATCTAAAGGAATCTATTACCAGCTAAGGCTTATTTCTTTTTATTCATAACTTTGCAATTTGATACATTCAGAATGTACAACATAATGTGTGATTTACTGTAACTCATTATTATGCTCATATTCATGTTATTCTTTGTATGAATAATATTATATTCAACATTAATTATAGGATTAGATTATTATTAATATAATTAGTGAACGAACCACACTGATTCCTGGACGTACTGACCTCCAGTAATAACCCCCCAATGTAGGTGTTTGAGGTTTGGTTTTAATAATACAGCCCATTAATTATTCTTATGATCATATTTTCTAGTCATTTCCATAGTCACTGGTTTTCTCTAGAATTTTATCTAATGATCTGAAATTCTCAGTTTCCCTCTTTACTTTAAAAGCGGGTGGTCCTTCGTAATTTAATTTACTACTTTAATTATTAATTAATCAGAATCAAACCCAAATATCCCACATTATGGTCCTTCGAACCAGATAGGCATTAAATTTATAATTAAAATATTAACCATTAATAACTAATCCTTGTGTGATAGAAGATAGACTAACTATTTAATTAATTGTGTCAACTAACAGTGTAACACACCAGTTAGCCTAGATCACACTAACAGCTACCTTATACATAGCTTTAGTGGGTCATAGCCAATGTCCCACAACATTTAGACCTACACTTCATACTGAAGTAGAATCCTTAGGTCACCAAGAGCAACAGCTCATAACCTTATATTAATCACTAACACCAATTAAGTGTTAACCATTTAGGCTATACCAATGTTTCAATATATGGCTGTCAGCAGACCGCCCATTATAGCCTGAATCCATGTTATAATTACTGATTCACTCAAGTCAGTGGATCATTAACATTTAGGGATCCAGTATACTAATATAAATTACTGATCTCATACTAGTTAATCATTACTAACCCTGATAATATTTTATTCCACAATTAGGAGTACATTCAGGAGTTAAGTAATATTTACGGCAGTAGAATACTTGCCAAACACAATTAATTCCTTTGTGTTCATTTAATTTCTTATACACATAATTACACAAGTGTATATTATATAAAATACAAAAAACCCAAAAACACAGCACAATTATTTGCACATTACTGCACCATAATATAATCTTTGCCAACCTTAGGTAGGTAGCAATTTAGGCTGTGATTGTGTTGAATTTGGCACAAGCACAGACTAAATATAGTTGTAGTTTCTCAAGTAGAAATTCTCACGACTAGGCTTGAGCTAGTTAGTGACATATATATTATTCTTTTGTGCTGACCCTATCAAGGGTGGGATTAACCATTTATTGTGTAATTATTTTATTGCATATTTCTATGTATGTCTTTGAGTGTTACTGTAAGTCCACTTCCCATCCGAGGCTGATTTAGAAGAGCTAAGCTGAGGAACACCTGTAGTGAGACCAAGGTACCACTCAAATCTTAGTTGCTTATTATTAGGTAGGTAGCTAACCTCTAAATGAGGTAAATTACAACCAGCCTCAAGAAATATTAGGCTGTCAATAATTATACCTGCTCTGCATCAAGGAGCAGACCATAGCTATACCACTAGCTACATAAGCCCTATCAGGCTCAATTTACCACAAGAATGGATCCTTTAGAAAGGAACGCAAGATTCTTGAGAGCTCTTCAAGCTCCTTTAGGAAAACTGCTTATGAAATGTCATTTCAGTGTCGAAACTGACCCAGGTGACGTCTACAGACTAGCAAGTTACATAAAGTACGCCACCCAAAAATATGACTATATCAAGACTGTAATCGAGACCCACAGGAATTTACTCCAAGCCGGTCATACTGTCTCAGACCACTTAAGTCTAACAGAATCTGATCTCGATAACTATGAACATTCTGTTCAAACCAGTTTAGACCGATATAAGGAGGTGCTTGCGAGGCAAGATATTCCCGAGTGGGTGGATCAGATCATTAATAGACCTGTATCCAAGTTAACACTCAGCTCAGATGAAATACTTGAGCTAAATCAAGACGAGGAGAATCCTCTAATCAATACTGATCACTATACAGGATCAACAATTGAAGATCAACCTTCATTTTCTAACCTCTCATCTAATACAGCTTCATGTGATGATTTGTTTACAGAGTCTGATCAAATTTCAGACCACACTTCTCAATGTTCCTTGGATTCTATAAGTTTAATACATAATGCTACTGAATTAACTAGCTTACCACCAGAACCCAGAGAAACAAATGAAGCTGCAGATGAAACAAGTGAAGCTGCAATGATCAGTGAATCTGAACCAGAAAACGATAAAGCTAATGCTGCAGCAGCAGTTGAAGCTGTAATCAAAGCTGAGGCTACACAAGAAGCCTTAAGCAACACAAGTAATGGTCACAATTGCTCCCAACAGCCTTCTAAAGCAAGTGCTAACAATGAGAAGACTATTATAAACCTTGTACACCAATTATTAAATTTATCTTCACCAGAACAATCAGTTGACTCTTTACAAGCCTTTAGTTTTCAGCTTGAGTCACTGATAAATTCTTTCAGTAAAGAGGTGGATCACCCAACTACTGAGTGGATGACAAAAATTATCACCCAGAGGAAATTGTCTGGTGACACACTTAATAAACTATATGTATGCCAGAATGGTAATACCCTGTCAATGCAGGATATATTTACAGGTTTGCGTAATATGAGCAATCATACAGCAGACCAAGCAATTAATGCTAAATCTGAATGCACCAAAACTGTACCTACATCAGTTTCCTTGCCTGAAACTCCTAAAGTGACACTGTCACTAGGTAACAAAGGTGCTAATACTCAATGTAACAACAATCAGTCAAATACTGATTCATCAGTGAGACCTAAGAGTCCCACAGGTGCTCCTAAGAGACCTAATAGTCCAAAGAGCACTCCCAAGAGCCTGTTAATGGTTCCCCAGAGTACACCAAGTACTCACAAGAGAATAAATAACAAGCAAATGCAAGCAGCAAAACCATCACCACCTGCTAATACTGTTTTACCAAAGCCGGTAACACCTAAACGATCTGTAGGATGGGGAATATGCTTGTTTTGCAATCAAAAACATTCTCTGTACAAATGTACTAATTATCCTAATAGAGACACAAGAGTCAGACGACTCAAGCAGTTACACAAATGTACTAGGTGTCTCAAACCACATAATGTTAACAGCTGTGACACCCCACTGAACACCTGCAATAGGTGTAGAAGGGGCAAACATCATGCTGCACTGTGCAAATTAGTTAGGACTAATTATGTCAATCCTAGAATAGGACGTAGAGAATCTACACCAGTACAGTGCTGCAAGGTGCGAGATGTGTACAGCGTAACTACACAAGCATCTCAAGTGGATGCTGCTTTGCCTACTGCCCAACTTCAAGTGAAGAACAGAGGAGCCGAGATTACCATCCGTGGACTATTTGATCAAGGTTCCCAGAGAACTTTCATTACTCAAGAGGCAGCAGAGGCACTTAATTTACAACCAATAGGACAGGTAAAATTAAACTTGTCAGGGTCCATGATAAATCGAGGAACCCATGAATACACAGTAGTTCAACCGCTTGTACGACTAGGTAGTCAAGCCAAGGCTGTCCAAGCCATTGTTGTAGATCAAATACCTTTAGACTTAAATATTAAGGGTCTGGGGTACACAGCCCACTTCCTGCAGGAACGTGAAATTAATTTGGCTGACAACAAATTAACGTCTGACCGCCTTAACAATGTAGATGTACTAGTAGGAGCCGACTACTATTACCAGTTCATAACTGGACATGTTAAAAGATTGGGAATGAATATGCTCCAATCTGCAGGAGGCTACTTACTTACTGGTAAAGTTCTGAATGTGAACAAGCCTAAGCCTGCCAACAATAAATTAGTCAGCAGTAAGTCAATTCTCCGACAACAAGCTAAAGGGAGAAACACAGCTGAATAATAAACTCAGATTGTATGTAGTACAATTGATACTCGCCGAGATGTTTTATAGCTCTCAGTGAAAACCAATGGTCCGTACTCAAACAAGTACAAGTCACAGCGACCAAGCCATTGAATTCACTGCAGACCTAGAATTATTCTCGACAAGTAGTAATTGACCACACTCAGTCTTCCTAGTTAAATTGTAATGTTAGGCTAGAGAATCTAGTACTCCCTAGGAATTAATAATGTTAGGCTAGAGAATCTAGCACTTAATGCCACTGGCATTTCCTGAATTTAGTAATTCTAAGAAGTCATCAAGCAACTTCAGTAATTACAAATTCACTAGGACCACTGGTCCACTATACTTGCGCGTAAAGGTTTGCCAAGAAAACCTTCTTAATACCATGTTTTCTGCACTAAGAGTTAGTGATAAATACTTGCATTAATTGTTTGAGTTGTTTTTTCTTTCGTTTCTGCTTATTTAGTGTAGGAGCGCAACACGAACAAACTTGCAAACTTACTAATATGTAAGTGAATTTCCAGAGAACTAATATGTTTAATGCATTACCGTTAAACATTAGCATTGTTAATTAACATGCTTCATGAGCTCACCTTAGAATTAACGTAATAATATGAGTGCTCGTTCACCATGCGCACGAGCTTAATATTGCTCGCCATGATAACTGAATGACAAAGCTATACCTCGTTAATTCGAGTTCACTGAACTCACCCTGTTAACTGTTAACGAGCTCCATGTAGCTCACCCTGTCAGCACTGCTGACGAGATCACTGTATCTCACCCTGTCAACACTGTTGACGAGTTCCATGTAACTCACCCTGTTAGCACTGCTAACGAGCTCACTGTAGCTCACCCTGTCAGCACTGCTGACGAGCTCAATGTAGCTCACCCTGTCAACACTGTTGACGAGTTCACTGCAACTCACCCTGTTAGCACTGCTAACGAGCTCACTGTAGCTCACCCTGTCAACACTGTTGACGAGTTCCATGTAACTCACCCTGTTAGCACTGCTAACGAGCTCACTGTAGCTCACCCTGTCAGCACTGCTGACGAGCTCAATGTAGATCACCCTGTCAACACTGTTGACGAGTTCACTGTAACTCACCCTGTCAGCACTGCTGACGAGCTTAATACTGCTCACCATGTTAATTTGAGTACGTTTTTGCTCACAATTAGCTTAGTCCCTTACTTAGGTAGGTTAGAAATTCAAACCATTTATTTAGGTAGGTTTAGGGACTTTAGTTAGTGTCAACTGAGTACTAGCCTAATCTGTACTCACCATTAATTACAGTTGACTATACTTATTGAGACTGATTTAATAAACTCGAATTCATGTAAAGGTGATTTCGTACTAACCAGTTTACAGTGTCAAGCCTATGAGCTGCCATTTAATTAGCTCATAAGTCAGAATGACTAGGCTACCAATCTCACTGTCGACTCAGAATTTTCCTTGATTTTAATGAATAAACTTTTCAGTTCTCTACCTTTCTATTTTAGCTAGTTAGCAAATTAGTTGTACCATCAGTCAGAATGACTACTGCACGACAGTGCACATTAAATTCAACTTCCTCATTTGAATTTGAGGTGATCATGATGCTGCGTGATGTTATTGTCTAGTAACTCAATAGTTACAAGTCACAGCGACCCTAGACAGTGACCTTACTGTAGTGTCATAGTCTCCTTGATCTTAAATGACCAATAACACTTTACTGTATAATCATACAAAAGTGTTATCAGTTCTTAGGAACTTATTCTGAGTTACCTACGATTCAGCAGCTACGTAATCCACCATTACATGTCACTGCGACCCTAGTTGTTGAGTTTATTGTGAGCTTTAGAGTGTTCCTGATTACCGATAACTTAATCATTTAATGTTTCAATATTTCATGCATGTTTCCACTAAGGGAAACTACAAGCCTATTACAACTCTGAACAAGAGTAATTTCCTTCACATCTCACTTAGATAACTTTGATGAAACTACGATGTGATATCACGTAACGAAACCTTACACGTCACTTTGACCCAAGATATCACATCACCGTAGTTTATGTTAGTTTAAATTGGGAGAGTTGAATTCTATAAATATTGTGTAGGCTACAAACAACATGTTTCAGTTGACATGTAAATAGCAAGACTCAAATTCTTGTAAGTCCTTGATAAATCCGGGACGTTTGTTATGTGTGTACTAACATCCTAATGTATTAAGCTTAATATCACTTCGGGATAGGTCAGTACAACACAGTACACTGCGACCCTGGGAACCCCCCCCCCCCGGAGTTATGTAGGATATTTCCAACATCGAATACAGCATTGTTGTATTCTCATTACTTATTACTAACCATATTAATATTGTAGTAAGTAAAATTAACAACTCGTAGAATTCTCCTGTACTAATAATTCATCTGTGCATTAGGCTAGAATTCTCACGTCATCTGACACCAGTATTGCGTCAGATTTCTTTACAGTAAAACACATTATATACAATTTGTGTGAGAATTAAATACGATTCTCCATAATTAAAGCATTCTGTATGACAACTGATTGCAGACGAATTGTTCTCTAACTAAAGGCCGAATAGAGCTTTAGAATCAAAACGTTTACCTCGCGATAGAGGTAGCGTCATCAATGAATGCTATGGGGAGACATTAATTCTTCTCCCTTGTATCTTTACTATTCTTAAATAGTTAAATAATAATATTCCGTTCCTCTAAATAATAAACCCGTCCAGTCTTTAGAGTTTCAAGCGCGAATGCGAGAAATATTAATGTTCATGCCAATAATTTGTGTAATGAACGTCGACTCGGCGTGGGGGGAGGGACGCGACGCCATCCTCAGTCGGTGACGGTGTCAGGAAGCGGACACGTGCAAGGCCAGAAGGAGGCAAAGCTGCGCTTACCGTACTCACAAAAGACGCCATTGTCCAGCAAATAGGACACGTGTGTCTATCCACAGATGAAAGCCGCCGCTGTGAGGCGTGAACGACCTTGCAGATAATATCTTCAACTAGTGCTGGTGTTAAATAAGGGACCCCTAGACTTGGTTCCTGACGACACGTGATCAGCCAACTTGAGACGTACAAATCCAGGATAAGCTCACCTGAATTTAGGATACGTAATTACGGCAATCTTAATACTTACACAGTGCCCACAGTTAAGTACTTTTATTTGATGCATCATTTATAAGTGTATTAATGGTAGGGTGTTTGCACGTCACGCGGCAAGACAACACCTAATAACAGGTGATTAGAATTCTATCTGTTGATATCAATAATCTTTAATATGTATTGAGTAGTTAAATCAATTGCTACTGGTAGTCATTTATCTTGCAGCTCGAGAGACGAATTCCTCATGCTGTCTTCTCCATGCTAACCGTGTCATTCGTCGGTGTACCAGACTTGGAGATTAAGAGGACTGCCAGGGTTATCTAAAGGAATCTATTACCAGCTAAGGCATATTTCTTTTTATTCATAACTTTGCAATTTGATACATTCAGAATGTACAACATAATGTGTGATTTACTGTAACTCATTATTATGCTCATATTCATGTTATTCTTTGTATGAATAATATTATATTCAACATTAATTATAGGATTAGATTATTATTAATAGAATTAGTGAACGAACCACACTGATTCCTGGACGTACTGACCTCCAGTAATAACCCCCCAATGTAGGTGTTTGAGGTTTGGTTTTAATAATACAGCCCATTAATTATTCTTATGATCATATTTTCTAGTCATTTCCATAGTCACTGGTTTTCTCTAGAATTTTATCTAATGATCTGAAATTCTCAGTTTCCCTCTTTACTTTAAAAGCGGGTGGTCCTTCGTAATTTAATTTACTACTTTAATTATTAATTAATCAGAATCAAACCCAAATATCCCACAGTGACCCACTTCTCATGAGGTGGTCAAGCTGCATATATGCACTTGCAGACACCAACCCTGCAGCTGCTTGCGTACCGGAAGTGGCGTCCTGAAGGTACGTCTCAGGCCACATACCAATGAAGCGAAGCATTTCCATACGCAGGTACTTGTTTGGGCACAAAATGGGGTCGGTGAATATCCTGAGTATCCAGGACTTTACGCACGTACACTTTAGTATGTCGAAATCCAGAATTTGTCCTGGGCTCCAGTGTTTGGCCAGGTCTACCACATACCAAAGGACGTTCTCCCATTCACCCGTCATCCTGACTGAGGACGTTTCCATACGTTCAGCTAGAACGTTAGCCAGAAACACACCGAGATAAACTTTGTTAGCAGATATTATTATTGGGTTTTCAATATTAATATTGACAGTTTGTTCTGTAAACTTCGCAGTTTGTATAAGATGAACAGCACAGATTCTCTGGGACTTAATCTGTGAAGAGAGTGAGGTGAATTTACTCAAAGTATATAGAGATGAATTTGGATTCTCAATGTTTTCCATTCTTGCCCACAAAATGTTGCCACAATGGAAGGACGAAGATTGTTGTTCAATGACACACTTATGTAATTAGGAGAGCAAGTGGACAATTTACATTCACAACCTGGGTTATAGTCTCGAGCTTCATGTGACTAAGCTCAAGTGAGGCGGGTCTTCTGCCCTTAGAAGACAATCAAGACTTGATTGATTACAATCAAGAACATAAGAACAAAGGGAACTTATGTTCGTGATCAAGTCAATATTATTATTATTATGTAATCTTGATTACATAATAATGCTACATAACAAGCATTCACTTCACGTTGATCTAGATAGGGTTTTGAAATGGTCAAAGGATTGGCAGATGCAGTTTAATGCTGATAAATATAAAGTTCTGAGGTTAAGTAATGATGATGGAGTTACAAGATACGAGCTAGATGGTGTTGAGATTGCGAAAGGGATCTGGGAGTTATGATTAGTAAGAATTTAAAACAAAAGGATCAATGCATAAATGTTCGTAATAAGGCAAATCGGACACTTGGATTTATTAATCGCAGCGTTAGTAACGAGACACCTGGTGTGGTTCTCAAGCTATATCTTGCTCTAGTTAGGCTCCATTTAGATTATGCAGTTCAGTTTTGGTCGCCATATTATAGAATGGATATAAATTCACTTGAACGTGTCCAGCGTAGGATGACTAAGTTAATTCCCAAAATTAGAAATCTTTCATATGAAGAAAGATTAACAAAGCTTAAGTTGCATTCACTGGAAAGGCGAAGAGTTAGGGGTGACATGATAGAGGTTTACAAGTGGGTGAATGGACATAACAAAGGGGATATTAATAGGGTATTAAAAGTATCAACTCAAGACAGAACACGAAACAATGGGTATAAATTGGATAAGTGTAGATTTAGGAAAGACTTGGGTAAATACTGGTTCAGTAACAGGGTTGTTGATTTGTGGAATCAATTGCCGCATAACATTGTGGAGGTGGTGTCCCTCGATTGTTTTAAGCATGGGTTGGACATGTATATGAGTAGGATTGGGTGGTTATAAATAGGAGCTGCCTCGTATGGGTCAATAGGCCTTCTGCAGTTGCCTTTGTTCTTATGTTATAATAGTCTTGGTTATTATTATGTAATCTTGATTACATAATAATAATAACATAAGAACAAAGGTAACTGCAAAAGGCCTATTGGCCCATACGAGGCAGCTCCTATTTATAACCACCCAATCCCACTCATATACATGTCCAAATTACGCTTGAAACAATCGAGAGACCCCACCACCACAATGTTATGCGGCAATTGATTCCACAAATCAACAACCCTATTACTGAACCAGTATTTACCCAAGTCTTTCCTAAATCTAAACTTATTATATTTATATCCATTGTTTCGTGTTCTGTCTTGAGTTGATACTTTTAATACCCTATTAATATCCGCTTTGTTGTGACCATTCATCCACTTGTAAACTTCTATCATGTTACCCCTAATTCTTCGCCTTTCTAAAAAATGTAATTTAAGCTTTGTCAATCTTTCTTCATGTGACAGGTGAATTAACATTTGTCATTCATTTGGGGAATTAACATTGTCATCCTACGCTGGACACTTTCAAGTGAATTTATATCAATTCTATAGTACGGCGACCAAAACTGAACTGCATAATCTAAATGGGGCCTAACCAGAGCAAGATATAGCTGAAGAACCACACCAGGTGTCTTGTTACTAACGCCTCGATTAATAAATCCCAGTGTCTTATTTGCCTTATTACGAACATTTATTCATTGATCTTTTCGTATTAAAATCTTACTAATCATAACTCCCAGATCCCTTTCGCAATCTCAACACCATCTAGCTCGTATCTTGTAACTCTATCATCATTACCTAGCCCCAAAACTTTACATTTATCAGCATTAAACTGCATCCGCCAATCTTTTGACCATTTTAAAACCCTATTTAGATCGACTTGATGTGATAAGAACATAAGAACAAAGGCAACTGCAGAAGGCCTATTGGCCCATACGAGGCAGCTCCTATTTATAATCACCCAATCCCACTCATATACTTGTCCAACCCGCGCTTGAAACAATCGAGGGACCCCACCTCCAGCACGTTACGCTGTAATTGGTTCCACAAATCAACAACCCTGTTACTGAACCAGTATTTACCCAAGTCTTTCCTAAATCTAAACTTATCCAATTTTTTCCCATTGTTTCGTGTTCTGTCTTGTGTTGATACTTTTAATACCCTATTAATATCCCCTTTGTTATGTCCATTCACCCACTTGTAAACCTCTATCACGTCACCCCTAACTCTTCGCCTTTCCAGTGAATGCAACTTAAGCTTTGTTAATCTTTCTTCATATGAAAGATTTTTAATTTGGGGAATTAACTTAGTCATCCTACGCTGGACACGTTCAAGTGAATTTATATCCATTCTATAATATGGCGACCAAAACTGAACTGCATAATCTAAATGGGGCCTGACTAGAGCAAGATATAGCTTGAGAACCACACCAGGTGTCTCGTTACTAACGCTGTGATTAATAAATCCAAGTGTCCGATTTGCCTTATTACGAACATTTATGCATTGATCCTTTTGTTTTAAATTCTTACTAATCATAACTCCCAGATCCCTTTCGCAATCCGACTTCGCAATCTCAACACCATCTAGCTCGTATCTTGTAACTCCATCATCATTACTTAACCTCAGAACTTTATATATATCAGCATTAAACTGCATCTACTAATCCTTTGATCATTTCAAAACCCTATCTAGATCAACTTGAAGTGATAGTGAGTCCTCCTCCGAATTAATTTCCCTACCGATTTTCGTATCATCGGCAAATTTGCAAATGTTGCTACTCAAACCTGAATCTAAATCATTTATATATATTATAAACAACAGAGGTCCCATTACAGAGTCTTGAGGCACTCCACTAACAACATTTTCCCACTCTGACTTGATTCCATTTATACTAACTCACTGTTTCCTTTGGTATAGCCATGCCCTAATCCAGCTTAATATAGCACCCCCAATACCATGAGACTCTATCTTTTTAATCAGTCTTTCATGTGGCACTGTATCAAAAGCTTTGCTAAAGTCAAGGTACACAACATCACAATCCTTACCACTATCAACTGCCTCAACTATGCTAGAATAAAAAGATAACAAATTTGTTAAACATGAACGGCCATTTATAAAACCATGTTGCGACTCAATTATTAATTTATGTTTTTCAAGATGAAGACGAATTTTATTTGCTATTATAGATTCGAGTAACTTTCCCACAATAGACGTTAGGCTAATTGGTCGATAGTTAGACGCAAGTGATCTATCTCCTTTCTTAAAAACTGGTATCACATTAGCAACTTTCCAAAACTCTGGCACTCTGCCTGACTATTGATTTATTAAATATGGTTGACAGTGGGTCACAAAGCTCCTCTTTGCATTCTTTAAGCACCCTGGCAAACATTTCATCCAGCCCTGGGGATTTGTTTGGTTTGAGTTTTACTATTTGTTTAAGAACATCCTCCCTGGTAACTGCTAAACTCGTCAACCTGTCCTCGTCAACACCCACACAGACTTGTACGGCTGAAGGCATATTGTTAAGTTCCTCTTTAGTAAATACAGATACAAAATATTTATTAAAAATACTACTCATCTCTTCATCACTATCTATTATTTGACCTGTCTCAGTTTTTAATGGACCTATCCTCCTCCCATGACCCCCCACGGTCCTAATAGCCTCCTGACAGTTATCTTGCGAGTAATGTGTGCTTCCTCAACCCACTCCAAGATGATCAATTTTCCGTGTATCGTAATACGCTTTCTCATTAGTGTCTTTTCGTAAACATCAGTGGGCGTCTGGCGTGCGTGTTTCAGCATGACTCACACCTACACAGGTGTGTCTGTGTAGGTGTGTGCTTACCTTGCACAGCAACACCACAAGTGCCCTCAGGTGGTAAGTGCATGTCTAGAAATCTCTGAAATTCCGACAAATTTCCCCCCGTTCCACTAAGGTAGTTTCCTTATCTGCGTCACCTGTGATGACTAGGTGGTCCCTATGACGGTGTGTGACGGAGCAATCACCGTCACAAAGGTGAATTATGAGACAGAGGCCGCTGTCTTCGTCCGGTTCCGTCGCACGCTCTATTTAGTATTGACCAGAATATTCATTCGAATATTGTGATCTCTCGGGTTCAGGTGACTCCGCCGTCTTTAATGATCTGATGCATCAGCAACTCCATCAGCCAGATTGTTATAGAAGCTTAGCCTCCATCTACACTCTAAGGAGTGATCGTCTGGCATTGGTGAAGTCCCGACTCGGGTCTTCAAGAACGTCTGGGATACTCTCGGACGCTGGTTCGAATCCTTGACACGGACCCTGTGCATTTGTTCTTCAAGAACGTCCGTTTGAATGTCAGCATCGGTACTAGATCTCCAAACCCAGTTACCCTTCGTAGCAGAGTATGAGTAAAGTGACTGACTGACGGCTGTAAATTGAGCTTAATTCATTCTATAATATGAGCACAATTGCAAAGTCAAAATGTGGCCAACAGGAGCACAACTCGGCAGAACAGAATATAATTAAATAAAAACATTGGTTGTTTTATGCTTTTAGAAATAAATTGTAAGAGTTTTAAATGTTTTAGAAATTATTTCCAATATACATTTGTCATATTCCGGAACATTATGCACAGAATCCCTTAGCTTTAGTTCCAACTGAGATCTGGTAAGATTACTAAATATTGAAGATTCCATTTAATGAGGAGACCACGACGATTCCGTCCGTTCTGGACCATTATCAAATAGATTGTGATGGGACCAGATAATGGTCCAGGATGGTGTCATCATATTCTGGTGTGTGGTTTAGTCATCATATCTTCAGCCTCATAATTGTGACTCATCGTCTGATATATGGTAACTTTACTATTATTATATAATGGAGAACTCAACAGATTCTCAGATCCCAATATTTTCAGAAATAAACTGAATCTACCTTTCGTCCATTTCAAAACCCTAATTGCATCGTTCAGATGGATTTGTAATTGTCCTTCTGATTTTTTTCATATGCAAATTTTTAATGATTAAATTTAATCCCATCACAATCATCAAAACAAACGGTTCACAAATTTACGAAAGTCAATATTTGACTTATAGACCACCTAACCGTCTTCAAACCCATGCATCAGTCACTTTCAGCCTGCAGTGTAAACACTCACCCCTCGACTTGAGAATGGTCCAGGACGGACCGAAACGTCGTCGTCCCTTCACTTTCTAGTGTGTGGTCAGGTCAACAGTAGTAACACTCCCTAAATCAAGGTAACCAAACCACCTTACCTAGGCCTGACTAAGTGTTTGCCAGGGTGTTTAAAAAATGCAAAGGGCGGCATTGTCTTGCATATTCAATTTATAAGAAAGGTTACTACTAAATATATATGACGTTTATCTGGAGATTTAGCAAGATTCTTTCCCGACACGCTGTATTGCTTTTAGGAAAGGTTAGACATACATGTGAATAAATTTGTTGTATATTGGTGATATTATAAGCAACATGAATGATATTATGGCTGGTAATGGGAACAATCCCATTATTTGCATTAGCGTGGGAGGAAATGATGTTGGTCGAGTCAGGAGTGAGGAACTGATTCAGAGGTATAAAACAGCCATAGAGTTAGTTAGGAGCAAGGGAGGAATCCCGATCATATGTGGCATTCTTCCAAGAAAGGGAGTGGGAAATGAATGGATATCGAGGGCACTTGGTGTCAATTGCCGGCTGGAAAGATATTGCAAATCAAATGCAATATCTTTCATAGACAACTGGGAACACTTCTATGGAAGAAATGAAATGTATGCTCGTGATGGGGTGCATCTATCGAGAGCTGGGGTTGTTGCTGTTGCGAACTCGCTAGAAGAAGTG
The DNA here is from genome assembly GCF_040958095.1 of Procambarus clarkii. Taxonomy (NCBI): domain Eukaryota; kingdom Metazoa; phylum Arthropoda; class Malacostraca; order Decapoda; family Cambaridae; genus Procambarus; species Procambarus clarkii. The sequence goes on from NC_091208.1 coordinate 33,166,172, forward strand.
GTTAGAGGTGTTTGTTTGGGTTTAAACTGTTAGTAGATAGAGGTATGGGAATTGATTTGGAGGAAGGAGGTAATAAAAGTATGTGTTTGTGGGAGAAAGGAATTGGCAAAACGATCAGGGAAAGAGAAGGTCCGCAAAATAACAATTCACTTAGGGTATATTACACTAACAGTAGAAGTCTAAGAAATAAAATTAACGAGTTAAATGCTCTTGTCTGCACAGAAAAAATAGATATTATTGCACTTACCGAAACGTGGATGAATGTAGAAAATAGAGAACTATTAGCAGAATATCAAATATATGGATTTAAACTATTTCACACAGATAGATATATTAGACGAGGAGGTGGAGTAGCCATATATGTTAGGGACAATTTGAAATGTAGTCTCAAAGAGGGAATCAAAACAGAGCCACACACAGAAACTATTTGGATTGAATTAAACGAAAAAGCTAATAATATTATAATAGGAGTAATATATAGGCCACCAAATTTAGACAGAATGGAAGCAAAGCATCTATGGGATGAAATATCTAGAGCATCTAGATCAAACAGTATTTATGTCATGGGTGACTTTAATTTTAGCGGAATAAACTGGTTGAACAAAACAGGGAATAGTGAAGCAGAAGATTTTCTAGAATTAATTGACGATTGCTTTCTTACGCAACACATTAAGGAACCAACACGGGAAAATAATATTTTAGATTTAGTGTTAACTAACAGGGAAACGCAAATTAATGACATCGAAATAGGGAGTGAGCTAGGGAGCAGTGATCACAAAGAAATCAGATTTAGCATAGAATGGAATAGACCAGTAGGAGAAAATTCTGTTAAAGTGCCAGATTTTCGAAAAGCTGATTTTAATAGCCTAAGAAATTTTTTGGGTCAAATTGATTGGAAAGGCTTGGGTATGGGGTGTGGGCCGGTCTTGGAGCGAGACATGAACCCAGCGATAGGTGACTTAAATGGGGATTTCGATGTGGATTCAATATATAACTTATTTAAGAATATTCTAAACAAAGCACAGGAACGTAGTATACCATACAAATTGAATAGATCGTATACTAATGACCCAAAGTGGATAACAAAGAATTTGAAGAACCTTATAGGTAAAAAGAGAGCTTGGTACAAAAGGATTAAAAATGGGGAGGTCACTTTAGAACAGGAATTCGTACAACTGGTTAGAAATGTTAAAAAAGAGATAAGGAAAGCAAAAAGAAACTATGAAGTTCGCATAGCAGGGCAAGCAAAGACAAATCCTAAAGGGTTTTTTCAGTTATATCGTACTAAGACTAGGGAAAGGATAGGTCCATTAAAAACTGAGACAGGTCAAATAACAGATAGTGATGAAGAGATGAGTAGTATTTTTAATAAATATTTTGTATCTGTATTTACTAAAGAGGAACTTAACAATATGCCTTCAGCCGAACAAGTCTATGTGGGTGGGGACGAGGACAGGTTGACGAGTTTAGCAGTTACCAGGGAGGATGTTCTTAAACAAATAGTAAAACTCAAACCAAACAAATCCCCAGGGCCGGATGAAGTGTTTGCTAGGGTGCTTAAAGAATGCAAAGAGGAGCTTTGTGACCCACTGTCAACCATATTTAATAAATCAATAGAGTCAGGCAGAGTGCCAGAGTTTTGGAAAGTTGCTAATTTGATACCAGTTTTTAAGAAAGGAGATAGATCACTTGCGTCTAACTATCGACCAATTAGCCTAACGTCTATTGTGGGAAAGTTACTCGAATCTATAATAGCAAATAAAATTCGTCTTCATCTTGAAAAACATAAATTAATAATTGAGTCGCAACATGGTTTTATAAATGGCCGTTCATGTTTAACAAATTTGTTATCTTTTTATTCTAGCATTGTTGAGGCAGTTGATAGTGGTAAGGATTGCGATGTTGTATACCTTGACTTTAGCAAAGCTTTTGATACAGTGCCACATGAAAGACTGATTAAAAAAATAGAGTCTCATGGTATTGGGGGTGCTATATTAAGCTGGATTAGGGCATGGCTATACCAAAGGAAACAGAGAGTTAGTATAAATGGAATCAAGTCAGAGTGGGAAAATGTTGTAAGTGGAGTGCCTCAAGGCTCTGTCCTGGGACCTCTGTTGTTTATAATATATATAAATGATTTAGATTCAGGTTTGAGTAGCAACATTTGCAAATTTGCCGATGATACGAAAATCGGTAGGGAAATTAATTCGGAGGAGGACTCACTATCACTTCAAGTTGATCTAGATAGGGTTTTGAAATGGTCAAAGGATTGGCAGATGCAGTTTAATGCTGATAAATGTAAAGTTCTGAGGTTAGGTAATGATGATAGAGTTACAAGATACGAGCTAGATGGTGTTGTGATTGCGAAGTCGGATTGCGAAAGGGATCTGGGAGTTATGATTAGTAAGAATTTAAAACAAAAGGATCAATGCATAAATGTTCGTAATAAGGCAAATCGGACACTTGGATTTATTAATCGCAGCGTTAGTAACAAGACACCTGGTGTGGTTCTCAAGCTATATCTTGCTCTAGTTAGGCCCCATTTAGATTATGCAGTTCAGTTTTGGTCGCCATATTATAGAATGGATATAAATTCACTTGAACGTGTCCAGCGTAGGATGACTAAGTTAATTCCCCAAATTAGAAATCTTTCATATGAAGAAAGATTAACAAAGCTTAAGTTGCATTCACTGGAAAGGCGAAGAGTTAGGGGCGACATGATAGAGGTTTACAAGTGGGTGAATGGACATAACAAGGGGGATATTAATAGGGTATTAAAAGTATCAACACAGGACAGAACACGAAACAATGGGTATAAATTGGATAAGTTTAGATTTAGGAAAGACTTGGGTAAATACTGGTTCAGTAACAGGGTTGTAGATTTGTGGAACCAATTGCCGCGTAACGTGGTGGAGGTGGGGTCCCTCGATTGTTTCAAGCGCGGGTTGGACAAGTATATGAGTGGGATTGGGTGGTTATAGAATAGGAGCTGCCTCGTATGGGCCAATAGGCCTTCTGCAGTTACCTTTGTTCTTATGTTCTTATGTTCTTATATAAACCAGTTGTATTTTATATTATAATGTCCTCAGGGATGTCAGCCCGCAAGTCACTGGAGAAACATGCGAAACTCGTCTTATGTTTAATTTCCTTTTAATAAAAAAAAACTTATTCAATAAAACATGTATCACATCTAAGCATTTTATTTGTAAAAGAAAAAAATATTGTACAGAATTCATCTTGGAAAAAAACTTTCCTGGTTACAAATGCCAGAAATGTTAGGTAAATAAGTAACTTCTGAACATCTCTGATAATTCACACAATTCGCACACGTTGTCTTTTACGTCATCATCTCCGGTGTACTCCTTGAAGACTCTTGATGTGTCGCTGTGGCCACTGGTGTCACTGCCATCACAGGTGGCACCATTGGTGGCAGTGGGATTGTCACTGCTGTCTTCCTTACATTCGTCGAAGATTCTGTCACCACTTCTGTCGCTGTGGCTACTGGTGTCACTGTCACCAGTTGTGTCACAGATGCAGCAACAACCGTTGGGGTTCTCTTCACCACTTTCCGTGTATTAACCTCAACGTTGCCAAAATCTTCACTATCAGGGTTACGACCGACAGTGTTCCTCCAGGCAAGAATGTCAGCTTTGAGGTTTGGCAGGCGACTGTAGGAGCCGTCGTCCAGAGGGCACCGTGTGAAGGGGTCGGAGGGAGACTCCAGCAGCAGGTGGATCAGCGTCGACTCGTCCACCACCATCTTGGACGAATGCAGCAGCACCGGCGCCTCCATCACTGCCAGGGTTATGCTGTCCATGAACTTCTCCGGGCATTCCTCCGTCGACTCCTCACATGGATTAGGAAAGTATTGGAGGGAAGACAATAGCTGGGCGTGGTCAACTCTCAGAACTCTCCAAATTAACCTAAAGTGTTTTTGCGACGAAATTGCTTGGAAAATTTTATTTAATCCAACTGGTAAATGAGAAGTAGGTGGCGATATCAACAAATTGGAGCCTGGATCTTACAGCAACTACGGATGATGTTATAGTGACAAGAGTGGAAGCTGCAACCTGAGCCAGACCAGGACACTGGAAAGCCTTCATGGTAAGAGGAGTGAGTACCAACAGCTTGAAGGTGTAAAAGACATATTTAAACAATATAGCAACTGGAGAAATATCAAGAGAGCTGGCAAGATATATTTCTGCAGTCGCCTCAGCCTTTTGGGCCAACAGCTTAATAAGGCTGTTGAAGAAGATCACTTCTGGTCCAATCTTCAGACTCTTGACCTGGTCCACGGCAGCTGCAGTAACAGCAACTAGGTAACCATACTTGTGAAGACACTGCAACACCTTGAAGAGCGAATAAAAGAGAGACTTCCGTGACCCACTTCTCATGAGGTGGTCAAGCTGCATATATGCACTTGCAGACACCAACCCTGCAGCTGCTTGCGTACCGGAAGTGGCGTCCTGAAGGTACGTCTCAGGCCACATACCAATGAAGCGAAGCATTTCCATACGCAGGTACTTGTTTGGGCACAAAATGGGGTCGGTGAATATCCTGAGTATCCAGGACATTACGCACGTACACTTTAGTATGTCGAAATCCAGAATTTGTCCTGGGCTCCAGTGTTTGGCCAGGTCTACCACATACCAAAGGACGTTCTCCCATTCACCCGTCATCCTGACTGAGGACGTTTCCATACGTTCAGCTAGAACGTTAGCCAGAAAAACACCGAGATAAACTTTGTTAGCAGATATTATTATTGGGTTTTCAATATTAATATTGACAGTTTGTTCTGTAAACTTCGCAGTTTGTATAAGATGAACAGCACAGATTCTCTGGGACTTAATCTGTGAAGAGAGTGAGGTGAATTTACTCAAAGTATATGAAGATGAATTTGGATTCTCAATGTTTTCCATTCTTGCCCACAAAATGTTGCCACAATGGAAGGACGAAGATTGTTGTTCAATGACACACTTATGTACTTCGGAGAGCAAGTGGACAATTTAGATTGATTGATTGATTAAGATTAAGCCACCCAAGAGGTGGCACGGGCATGAATAGCCCGTAAGTGGTACAATTTTTTCTTTTTTTTTCCCAGTGTTCTGAGGTTGCATTTAACCATCAAGCTGTTATCGTGGGGGAGGATACTGCTTCACAGTCTTTGAGGGTGTCCAGCTGCTGGACACCTTTGTTGACCAGGAGAGTGGCTGTGTTGATGGCTTCAGGGTGGCCACTGAAGATTCAGGAACTCTTAAAGCTCTTCTAAGGTCATTGGTTGCTTCACATTCCAGAAGATAGTGAAGTAATGGCTTTTCTGTGACAGTTTGGCAGAAGATGCACTCTCTGTGTCGGGGTTCACCAATCTCCCAGTTGCATCTGTAACCTAGACGTAGTCTATATAGCCTAACTGCTATTTCTCTGTGGATTCCTTTTGGGATATTTAACCTTTCTAATTTGGTTGCCTGAAGATACCATGTTGCAGATGGCGAACCTTCAGCTATTCTCTGTCTGGTGTAGGTAGGCTTTGTTGAGATGTGAGAGTTTTTTGGTGATGATGTTTTTTATGTTCTCTAGGCTGGGTTGAATTGTTTTATGTATCACTGGATGACGAGTTGCCAATTTAGCAATTTCATCAGCTTTTTCATTTAATGGGATTCCAATATGGGATGGGATCCAGTTTAAAGTTATGTTGAGGCCTTTGCCTTTAGCGACTGCTCCTTGATACAAAATGGTGGTAATTATTTCCACATTATCTTTCCACTGTTTTTGTCCTAGTATTTGAAGTGCAGCTTTTGAGTCTGTGTGTATGATTGCATTTTGAGTGTTTTGTGCAATCACATATGCGAATGCCTGTTGTATGGCGAACAGCTCAGTTTGGGTTGATGATACTAGTCCTCCCAGTCTCCAATATGCCTGAACGCTGGTCGTGCAAAGAGCAGCGTCAGCACTCTCATTTTCTGTGTCCACCGATCCGTCTGTGAAGATGTGGGTGGCTCCTGCTACTGCTATGCTATTCATTTGCTCTTCTATGAATGCTATTCTATGCTATTCATGCGCCTTAGGATTGTCGGATCATAGGCAGCCTTTTTCATTGGGAGACTTTCTATTACTATTTTGAAAGTAGGCTCTTCCCACGGCGCGGAAGGAGTGTAATTTGGGTGTGGATGATCACCCTCTCTATCAAGAATCATGTTTTTTTAAATGTAGTCTGTTTAGGACTTTTCCTGCTCTTGCGACCCAAGAGTTTCCATTGTTTTGGCCTAGTCCAACCACCAAAGCCTGCCGTACTGGGATTGGATCAGAAGAAATAATTATCTTACTGATAATTGTAGCTGTCCTTTGTGATATTCTTTCTTGTAGAGAGGGCAAACCCGTCTCCAGTCTAAGTTTCAAGCCTGGTCCACATGGGGGCTCCCAGTGCAGCTCTCATAGCATTGTTTTGGGCAAGTTCATGCTTTTTCCACTGTTGGTGTGATAGATTTGTGAGTGCAGGTGCGGCATAATCGATCACTGATCTGACTGCCTGTACATTGTATGTGCGAAGGACTTGCAGATTGGCTCCTCCAGAAAGGGAGGTTAGCGACCTGAGGATTGCCGTCCGGGCCGCAGTTCGCTCTCTCAAGTATGTGACCTCAGCATTAAAATTCATGTGTGTGTCCAGGATGATTCCTAGATACTGATAGGTGTCGACCCATTCTATTGGTTGACCCTGTACTGTGAGTTGGATGTTGGGCTTCGCTATTTTTATGGGCATGGCCTTTGACTTTGAGGGGTTGAGTTTGATCCCAATCTGTTTTGCCTCTTTACTGATGCAGTCTAAGCATTTGGGTGCAAGGCGCGCCGCATCCCTTCCTTTTATGATGATGACAAAGTCGTCCGCGTAGTTTAGCAGCCTGCAGTGATGTGGGAGTTTCAACCTCATTATTCTTTCCATTAAACAGTTGAAGAGAAGAGGGCTAAGAATACCTCCTTGCGGTGTACCATTTTCATGTCTTTTGTACTCAGAGACTGTGCCATGAAGTTTTACTCTTGCTTCTCTGTTTATGAGACAGTTTTTGGTCCAGGAGAGCAGGTTGCCTCTGACCTCTTTGTCAATGAGGCAGCAGAGAATAGCTGGGGCGCTAGCCAGTTCAAAGGCTTTTTCGAGGTCCAGGAATATCAGCATTCCTGGTCTGTCATTCAAGTGGGCTAACAGAGTTGTAATACATTCCACTGTGCCAACCCCTCTTCTATAGGCATACATATCATGGTGCAGTTTAGCCATTTTCCACTCCAGTCTGTTGAGAGCCATTCTGGCAGCCGTCTTGGCTGCACAGCTTTGGAGAGAGATGGGCCTGGGATTAGCTGGATCTTTGGGTTTTGGGATCGGCACTATGTCTGCTCTATTCCAAGCAGAAGGTCTAGTTTGAGAAGTCCAGGCTAAATTAATTAACCTTAGGTATGCAGCGTCTCCCTCTGGGCCGTGGTTTCTAATCATTTTATAGGTTATTTTGTCGGCTCCAGGGGATGTATCCTTGGAGTTTTTCTTAGCCCGATTGAGCTCATCCAGTGTGAAGGGGGCATTAGTGTCAGAGACTTCTTCACATGCTGTAAGGATTCTGTGCCACCTTTCTTCCTCTAGTCCGGTCTGTACTGCTAATACATCTGGTGGAAGTTGATTGCTGGCTGCTCTCTCTGCAAACCTGGTTGCCAGTACTTCGGCTTCCTGTTGAGGATCTTTGGGGTGTGGAGCTTTAGGTGTTTTATTCCCTTTGGCCCGGTGAATTTGCTGCCACATCTCCCCGAGAGAGGTGTGTTCATTCAGGTGTGAACACCATTCTAGCCACTTTTGTTCTTTTACTTGTCTGGTCTCTCGATGTACATGTTCCTTGACCTCACAAAGTAAGATCCTGTTGCAGTCACTTGGCTGCTTTTTGTATAGCTTTCTTGTTCTATTGAGTCTATGGTTGAGTTCTTTGACACGTTCGCAATAGTACCAATGATCTTTATGGTGTCCGGTGGACTGTTTTTTCAGTGGGATTGAGTGGTTGGCTGCACTTTGAATCGCTTTGACAAATTCTTGTTCTGCCTGATTAATGTCTTCGGGAAGATCATAGTTTCTTTGCCACTCTGAAATGAGGTTTTGAAATCGGTCCCAGTTTGCTAAAGCAAAGTTCCAGGCTTCAGATGGAGGCGGAGGTGGGGTGGGTAGGTCTAACTGAAGATCAATTTGAACCCCATAGTGGTCGCTTGTGAGTGTGGGCTCAACTGACCATGTTGCTGCATCTCTTAGGGAGGCTGAAACGAAGGTTAGGTCTAATCTGCCTCCTTGGATGTGGGTAGGTTCATTCTTGTTTAGGATTTGTATTTCTGGATGCTGGTCCAGTAGATGTGTAATGTGTATGCCGGCTTCATTTGTTTTGTTCGAGCCCAGTGCCAATCGATGATGGGCATTAAAATCTCCACAAATGATTGTGTTTGTTGTTGTCGCGTGTCCAAATAACACAGAGAGATCCATTTCGGCTTGTGGAGACCTGTACACATTGAACACTTCAAGTTTGTCGTGTCTTAGCTCAATGGTGACTCCCATTACCTCTGTCCCTGCTCCACAATTGGGTGGGCTGGTTATGGATTTGGAGATCAGGTCACTTTTTACATAGATTGCACATTCCCTGGATTGCCCATTGATCCATGGAAGGAAGAAGCCTCGATAGCCTGAGATTTTAGGTTCTAATCCGGCTCGAAGCAAGCTCTTCTGTAGTATCAGGATGTCTATGCCTTTGGTTGCTGCTATGCATTGCAAGTGTTGCAATTTAGTGTGCAGTCCTTGCGCATTCCATTGCAAGATCTTTAGAATTCTAGGTTCTTGGAATGTGCTGATAATTCCGTGGTATCCATGGAGTCTGATGAACACGCCATGGAAGTTGCAATTGGGGTATAGGTTCTTATTGGTCCTGAAATTGCCTCATCAATGTCGCTTTCCGACGACCTGGACTCTATCTGCTTTTTATGGGGGTGCCTCTTGCCCTGCTGTCTTGACGGTATGGATATTACATCTTCGAATTTTTTGAGCTTGTGCTCAATTGTCTTCCGAGTCTCTGTGGTTTGCTTGATTCCATGTGAAGACAGCAGACTTTCGATTAACTCAGTGACCAAAGTTTTGAGCATTGGCCAGAGAGCGTTCAGTTCAGTGGGAGCACTATTTAATGTTGTGCAGGTTGAGGGCCTAGTGGCTTTTAGACCCTTCTCGGTGGTAACTTTGGCACTGGAATTGCTACTCCTATTGGCCCCAGTGTGCTTGCTGGATGAAATGGGAGGCCGACTGCTTTGAACCTGAGTCTTATGTCCTTCATCTTTCTTTTTGTCCTGTACTGTCTTCTCACCCTTCACCATGGCCGATGGTGAAGGGCCGTGTGCCCCCTCTTCCTGAATGGGTAGACCCCACGCGGTTTTAGTGGGCATGGGAGCTGGTATTCGTTTTGGTGGGGGTTTCGGCTCCGCTGTTGGCGTGGTGGGGTTCGTTTGAAGCCTTTTGAGCCTTTCATGGCATTTCAAGTTCCAGGCATGATGTGCCTTGGAACAATTTGGGCATTTTGCCTGAACAGGGTGGTTTGCCTTGAATTTATCAATACGGACAATTTACATTCACAACCTGGGTTATAGTCTCGAGCTTCATGTGACTAAGCTCAAGTGAGGCGGGTCTTCTGCCCTTAGAAGACAATCAAGACTTGATTGATTACAATCAAGAACATAAGAACAAAGGGAACTTATGTTCGTGATCAAGTCAATATTATTATTATTATGTAATCTTGATTACATAATAATGCTACATAACAAGCATTCACTTCACGTTGATCTAGATAGGGTTTTGAAATGGTCAAAGGATTGGCAGATGCAGTTTAATGCTGATAAATATAAAGTTCTGAGGTTAAGTAATGATGATGGAGTTACAAGATACGAGCTAGATGGTGTTGAGATTGCGAAGTCGGATTGCGAAAGGGATCTGGGAGTTATGATTAGTAAGAATTTAAAACAAAAGGATCAATGCATAAATGATCGTAATAAGGCAAATCGGACACTTGGATTTATTAATCGCAGCGTTAGTAACGAGACACCTGGTGTGGATCTCAAGCTATATCTTGCTCTAGTTAGGCTCCATTTAGATTATGCAGTTCAGTTTTGGTCGCCATATTATAGAATGGATATAAATTCACTTGAACGTGTCCAGCGTAGGATGACTAAGTTAATTCCCCAAATTAGAAATCTTTCATATGAAGAAAGATTAACAAAGCTTAAGTTGCATTCACTGGAAAGGCGAAGAGTTAGGGGTGACATGATAGAGGTTTACAAGTGGGTGAATGGACATAACAAAAGGGATATTAATAGGGTATTAAAAGTATCAACTCAAGACAGAACACGAAACAATGGGTATAAATTGGATAAGTTTAGATTTAGGAAAGACTTGGGTAAATACTGGTTCAGTAACAGGGTTGTTGATTTGTGGAATCAATTGCCGCATAACATTGTGGAGGTGGTGTCCCTCGATTGTTTCAAGTATGGGTTGGACATGTATATGAGTAGGATTGGTTGGTTATAAATAGGAGCTGCCTCGTATGGGCCAATAGGCCTTCTGCAGTTGCCTTTATTCTTATGTTATAATAGTCTTGGTTATTATTATGTAATCTTGATTACATAATAATAATAAAATAAGAACAAAGGTAACTGCAAAAGGCCTATTGGCCCATACGAGGCAGCTCCTATTTATAACACTAACAGTAGAAGTCTAAATACACTAACAGTAGAAGTCTAATACACTAACAGTAGAAGTCTAAGAAATAAAATTAACGAATTAAATGTTCTTGTCTGCACAGAAAAAATAGATATTATTGCACTTACCGAAACGTGGATGAATGTAGAAAATAGAGAACTATTAGCTGAATATCAAATATATGGATTTAAACTATTTCACACAGATAGATATATTAGACGAGGAGGTGGAGTAGCCATATATGTTAGGGACAATTTGAAATGTAGTCTCAAAGAGGGAATCAAAACAGAGCCACACACAGAAACTATTTGGATTGAATTAAACGAAAAAGCTAATAATATTATAATAGGAGTAATATATAGGCCACCAAATTTAGACAGAATGGAAGCAAAGCATCTATGGGATGAAATATCTAGAGCATCTAGATCTAACAGTATTTATGTCATGGGTGACTTTAATTTTAACGGAATAAACTGGTTGAACAAAACAGGGAATAGTGAAGCAGAAGATTTTCTAGAATTAATTGACGATTGCTTTCTTACGCAACACATTAAGGAACCAACACGGGAAAATAATATTTTAGATTTAGTGTTAACTAACAGGGAAACGCAAATTAATGACATCGAAATAGGGAGTGAGCTAGGGAGCAGTGATCACAAAGAAATCAGATTTAGCATAGAATGGAATAGACCAGTAGGAGAAAATTCTGTTAAAGTGCCAGATTTTCGAAAAGCTGATTTTAATAGCCTAAGAAATTTTTTGGGTCAAATTGATTGGAAAGGCTTGGGTATGGGGTGTGGGCCGGTCTTGGAGCGATACATGAACCCAGCGATAGGTGACTTAAATGGGGATTTCGATGTGGATTCAATATATAACTTATTTAAGAATATTCTAAACAAAGCACAGGAACGTAGTATACCATACAAATTGAATAGATCGTATACTAATGACCCAAAGTGGATAACAAAGAATTTGAAGAACCTTATAGGTAAAAAGAGAGCTTGGTACAAAAGGATTAAAAATGGGGAGGTCACTTTAGAACAGGAATTCGTACAACTGGTTAGAAATGTTAAAAAAGAGATAAGGAAAGCAAAAAGGAACTATGAAGTTCGCATAGCAGGGCAAGCAAAGACAAATCCTAAAGGGTTTTTTCAGTTATATCGTACTAAGACTAGGGAAAGGGTAGGTCCATTAAAAACTGAGACAGGTCAAATAACAGATAGTGATGAAGAGATGAGTAGTATTTTTAATAAATATTTTGTATCTGTATTTACTAAAGAGGAACTTAACAATATGCCTTCAGCCGAACAAGTCTATGTGGGTGGGGACGAGGACAGGTTGACGAGTTTAGCAGTTACCAGGGAGGATGTTCTTAAACAAATAGTAAAACTCAAACCAAACAAATCCCCAGGGCCGGATGAAGTGTTTGCTAGGGTGCTTAAAGAATGCAAAGAGGAGCTTTGTGACCCACTGTCAACCATATTTAATAAATCAATAGAGTCAGGCAGAGTGCCAGAGTTTTGGAAAGTTGCTAATGTGATACCAGTTTTTAAGAAAGGAGATAGATCACTTGCGTCTAACTATCGACCAATTAGCCTAACGTCTATTGTGGGAAAGTTACTCGAATCTATAATAGCAAATAAAATTCGTCTTCATCTTGAAAAACATAAATTAATAATTGAGTCGCAACATGGTTTTATAAATGGCCGTTCATGTTTAACAAATTTGTTATCTTTTTATTCTAGCATTGTTGAGGCAGTTGATAGTGGTAAGGATTGCGATGTTGTATTCCTTGACTTTAGCAAAGCTTTTGATACAGTGCCACATGAAAGGCTGATTAAAAAAATAGAGTCTCATGGTATTGGGGGTGCTATATTAAGCTGGATTAGGGCATGGCTATACCAAAGGAAACAGAGAGTTAGTATAAATGGAATCAAGTCAGAGTGGGAAAATGTTGTAAGTGGAGTGCCTCAAGGCTCTGTCCTGGGACCTCTGTTGTTTATAATATATATAAATGATTTAGATTCAGGTTTGAGTAGCAACATTTGCAAATTTGCCGATGATACGAAAATCGGTAGGGAAATTAATTCGGAGGAGGACTCACTATCACTTCAAGTTGATCTAGATAGGGTTTTGAAATGGTCAAAGGATTGGCAGATGCAGTTTAATGCTGATAAATGTAAAGTTCTGAGGTTAGGTAATGATGATAGAGTTACAAGATACGAGCTAGATGGTGTTGTGATTGCGAAGTCGGATTGCGAAAGGGATCTGGGAGTTATGATTAGTAAGAATTTAAAACAAAAGGATCAATGCATAAATGTTCGTAATAAGGCAAATCGGACACTTGGATTTATTAATCGCAGCGTTAGTAACAAGACACCTGGTGTGGTTCTCAAGCTATATCTTGCTCTAGTTAGGCCTCATTTAGATTATGCAGTTCAGTTTTGGTCGCCATATTATAGAATGGATATAAATTCACTTGAACGTGTCCAGCGTAGGATGACTAAGTTAATTCCCCAAATTAGAAATCTTTCATATGAAGAAAGATTAACAAAGCTTAAGTTGCATTCACTGGAAAGGCGAAGAGTTAGGGGTGACATGATAGAGGTTTACAAGTGGATGAATGGACATAACCGGGGGGATATTAATAGGGTATTAAAAGTATCAACACAGGACAGAACACGAAACAATGGATATAAATTGGATAAGTTTAGATTTAGGAAAGACTTGGGTAAATACTGGTTCAGTAACAGGGTTGTTGATTTGTGGAACCAATTGCCGCGTAACATTGTGGAGGTGGGGTCCCTCGATTGTTTCAAGCACGGGTTGGACAAGTATATGAGTGGGATTGGGTGGTTATAGAATAGGAGCTGCCTCGTATGGGCCAATAGGCCTTCTGCAGTTACCTTTGTTCTTATGTTCTTATGTTCTTAACCACCCAATCCCACTCATATACATGTCCAAATTACACTTGAAACAATCGAGAGACCCCACCTCCACAATGTTATGCGGCAATTGATTCCACAAATCAACAACCCTATTTCTGAACCAGTATTTACCCAAGTCTTTCCTAAATCTAAACTTATCCAATTTATATCCATTGTTTCGTGTTCTGTCTTGAGTTGATACTTTTAATACCCTATTAATTTCCACTTTGTTATGACCATTCATCCACTTGTAAACTTCTATCATGTTACCCCTAATTCTTCGCCTTTCCAAAAAATGTAATTTAAGCTTTGTCAATCTTTCTTCATGTGACAGGTGAATTAACATTTGTCATTCATTTGGGGAATTAACATTGTCATCCTACGCTGGACACTTTCAAGTGAATTTATATCAATTCTATAGTACGGCGACCAAAACTGAACTGCATAATCTAAATGGGGCCTAACCAGAGCAAGATATAGCTGAAGAACCACACCAGGTGTCTTGTTACTAACGCCTCGATTAATAAATCCCAGTGTCTTATTTGCCTTATTACGAACATTTATTCATTGATCTTTTCGTATTAAAATCTTACTAATCATAACTCCCAGATCCCTTTCGCAATCTCAACATCATCTAGCTCGTATCTTGTAACTCTATCATCATTACCTAGCCCCAAAACTTTACATTTATCAGCATTAAACTGCATCCGCCAATCTTTTGACCATTTTAAAACCCTATTTAGATCGACTTGATGTGATAAGAACATAAGAACAAAGGCAACTGCAGAAGGCCTATTGGCCCATACGAGGCAGCTCCTATTTATAACCACCCAATCCCACTCATACTTGTCCAACCCGCGCTTGAAACAATCGAGGGACCCCACCTCCAGCACGTTACGCTGTAATTGGTTCCACAAATCAACAACCCTGTTACTGAACCAGTATTTACCCAAGTCTTTCCTAAATCTAAACTTATCCAATTTTTTCCCATTGTTTCGTGTTCTGTCTTGTGTTGATACTTTTAATACCCTATTAATATCCCCTTTGTTATGTCCATTCACCCACTTGTAAACCTCTATCATGTCACCCCTAACTCTTCGCCTTTCCAGTGAATGCAACTTAAGCTTTGTTAATCTTTCTTCATATGAAAGATTTCTAATTTGGGGAATTAACTTAGTCATCCTACGCTGGACACGTTCAAGTGAATTTATATCCATTCTATAATATGGCGACCAAAACTGAACTGCATAATCTAAATGGGGCCTGACTAGAGCAAGATATAGCTTGAGAACTACACCAGGTGTCTCGTTACTAACGCTGCGATTAATAAATCCAAGTGTCCGATTTGCCTTATTACGAACATTTATGCATTGATCCTTTTGTTTTAAATTCTTACTAATCATAACTCCCAAATCCCTTTCGCTATCCGACTTCGCAATCTCAACACCATCTAGCTCGTATCTTGTAACTCCATCATCATTACTTAACCTCAGAACTTTATATTTATCAGCATTAAACTGCATCTGCTAATCCTTTGATCATTTCAAAACCCTATCTAGATCAACTTGAAGTGATAGTGAGTCCTCCTCCGAATTAATTTCCCTACCGATTTTCGTATCATCGGCAAATTTGCAAATGTTGCTACTCAAACCTGAATCTAAATCATTTATATATATTATAAACAACAGAGGTCCCAGGACAGAGTCTTGAGGCACTCCACTAACAACATTTTCCCACTCTGACTTGATTCCATTTATACTAACTCACTGTTTCCTTTGGTATAGCCATGCCCTAATCCAAATTAATATAGCACCCCCAATACCATGAGACTCTATCTTTTTAATCAGTCTTTCATGTTGCACTGTATCAAAAGCTTTGCTAAAGTCAAGGTACACAACATCACAATCCTTACCACTATCAACTGCCTCAACTATGCTAGAATAAAAAGATAACAAATTTGTTAAACATGAACGGCCATTTATAAAACAATGTTGCGACTCAATTATTAATTTATGTTTTTCAAGATGAAGACGAATTTTATTTGCTATTATAGATTCGAGTAACTTTCCCACAATAGACGTTAGGCTAATTGGTCGATAGTTAGACGCAAGTGATCTATCTCCTTTCTTAAAAACTGGTATCACATTAGCAACTTTCCAAAACTCTGGCACTCTGCCTGACTATTGATTTATTAAATATGGTTGACAGTGGGTCACAAAGCTCCTCTTTGCATTCTTTAAGCACCCTGGCAAACATTTCATCCAGCCCTGGGGATTTGTTTGGTTTGAGTTTTACTATTTGTTTAAGAACATCCTCCCTGGTAACTGCTAAACTCGTCAACCTGTCCTCGTCAACACCCACATAGACTTGTTCGGCTGAAGGCATATTGTTAAGTTCCTCTTTAGTAAATACAGATACAAAATATTTATTAAAAATACTACTCATCTCTTCATCACTATCTATTATTTGACCTGTCTCAGTTTTTTAATGGACCTATCCTCCTCCCATCACCCCCACGGTCCTAATGGCCTCCTGACAGTTATCTTGCGAGTAATGTGTGCTTCCTCAACCCACTCCAAGATGATCAATTTTCCGTGTATCGTAATACGCTTTCTCATTAGTGTCTTTTTGTAAACATCAGTGGGCGTCTGGCGTGCGTGTTTCACACCTACACAGGTGTGCCTGTGCAGGTGTGTGCTTACCTTGCACAGCAACACCACAAGTGCCCTCAGGTGGTAAGTGCATGTCTAGAAATCTCTGAAATTCCGACAAATTTCCCCCCGTTCCACTAAGGTAGTGTCCCTATCTGCGTCACCTGTGATGACTAGGTGGTCCCTATGACGGTGTGTGACGGAGCAATCACCGTCACAAAGGTGAATTATGAGACAGAGGCCGCTGTCTTCGTCCGGTTCCGTCGCACGCTCTATTTAGTATTGACCAGAATATTCATTCGAATATTGTGATCTCTCGGGTTCAGGTGACTCCGCCGTCTTTAATGATCTGATGCATCAGCAACTCCATCAGCCAGATTGCTATAGAAGCTTAGCCTCCATCCACACTCTAAGGAGTGATCGTCTGGCATTGGTGAAGTCCCGACTCGGGTCTTCAAGAACGTCTGGGATGCTCTCGGACGCAGGTTCGAATCCTTGACACGGACCCTGTGCATTTGTTCTTCAAGAACGTTCGTTTGAATGTCAGCATCGGTACTAGATCTCCAAACCCAGTTCCCCTTCGTAGCAGAGAATGAGTAAAGTGACTGACTGACTGCTGTAAATTGAACTTAATTCATTCTATAATATGAGCACAATTGCAAAGTCAAAATGTGGCCAACAGGAGCACAATAATAGCAGCACAACTCGCCAGAACAGAATATAACTAAATAAAAACATTGGTTGTTTTATGCTTTTAGAAATAAATTAAAAGTTTTAAATGTTTTAGAAATTATTTCCAATATACATTTGTTATATTCCGGAACATTATGCACAGAATCCCTTAGCTTTAGTTCCAACTGAGATCTGGTAAGATTACTAAATATCGAAGATTCCATTAGATAAGGAGACCACGACGATTCCGTCCGTTCTGGACCATTATCAAATAGATTGTGATGGGACCAGACAATGGTCCAGGATGGTGTCATCATATTCTGGTGTGTGGTTTAGTCATCATATCTTCAGCCTCATAATTGTGACTCATCGTCTGATATATGGTAACTTTACTATTATTATATAATGGAGAACTCAACAGATTCTCAGAGCCCAACATTTTCAGAAATAAACTGAATCTATCTTTAGTCCATTTCAAAACCCTCATTGTATAGTTCAGATGGATTTGTAGTTGTCCTTTTGATTTTTTTCATATGCAAATTTTTAATGATTCAATTTAATCCCATTACCATCATCAAAACAAAGGGCTGTCAGGTTCACAAGATTGACTGACTAAAATTTACGAAAGTCAATATTTAACTTATAGACCACCTAACCGTTTTCAAACCCATGACTTTTACCATGCATCAGTCACTTTCAGCCTGCAGTGTAAACACTCACCCCTCGACTTGAGAATGGTCCAGGACGGACAGAAACGTCGTCGTCCCTTCACTTTCTAGTGTGAGGTGTGGTCAACAGTATTAACACTCCCTAAATCAAGGTAACCAAACCACCTTACCAAGGCCTGACCGTGTTCGCCAGGGTGCTTAAAAAATGCAAAGGGCGGCATTGTCTTGCATATTCATTAACTCATTAGTCAAGAAGAGTACCCGAGTCGTGTTGCACCAATTTATAAGAAAGGTACTAAATAAATATGACGAATATCTGGAGATTTAGTAAGATTCTTTCCTGAATCGCTGTATTGCTTTTAGGAAAGGTTAGACATACATGTGAATAAATTTGTTGTATATAAACCAGTTGTATTTTATATTATAATGTCCTCAGGGATGTCAGCCCTGCAAGTCACTGGAGAAACATGCGAAACTTATGTTTTATGTCTTATGTTTAATTTCCTTTTAATAAAAAAACTTATTCAATAAAACATGTATCACATCTAAGCATTTTATTTGTAAAAGAAAAAAATATTGTACAGAATTAATCTTGAAAAAAACTTTCCTGGTTACAAATGCCAGAAATGTTTGGTAAATAAGTAACTTCTGAACATCTCTGATAATTCACACAATTCGCACACGTTGTCTTTTACGTCACCATCTCCGGTGTACTCCTTGAAGACTCTTGATGTGTCGCTGTGGCCACTGGTGTCACTGCCATCACAGGTGGCACCATTGGTGGCAGTGGGATTGTCACTTTTGTCTTCCTTACATTCGTCGAAGATTCTGTCACCACTTCTGTCGCTGTGGCTACTGGTGTCACTGTCACCAGTTGTGTCACAGATGCAGCAACAACCGTTGGGGTTCTCTTCGCCACTTTCCACGTTGACCTCAACGTTGCCAAAATCTTCACTATCACGGTTACGACCGACAGTGTTCCTCCAGGCAAGAATGTCAGCTTTGAGGTCTGGCAGGCGACTGTAGGAGCCGTCGTCCAGAGGGCACCGTGTGAAGGGGTCGGAGGGAGACTCCAGCAGCAGATGGATCAGCGTCGACTCGTCCACCACCATCTTGGACGAATGCAGCAGCACCGGCGCCTCCATCACTGCCAAGGTTATGCTGTCCATGAACTTCTCCGGGCATTCCTCCGTCGACTCCTCACATGGATTAGGAAAGTATTGGAGGGAAGACAATAGCTGGGCGTGGTCAACTCTCAGAACTCTCCAAATTAACCTAAACTGTTTTTGTGAGGAAAGGTTTTGGAAAATTTTATTTAATCCAACGGTAAATGAAAAGTAGGTGGCGATATCAACAAATTGGAGCCTAGATCTTACAGCAACTACGGATGATGTTATAGTGACAAGAGCGGAAGCTGCAGCCTGAGCCAGACCAGGACACTGGAAAGCCATCATGGTAAGAGGACTGAGTACCAACAGCTTGAAGGCGAAAAAAACATATTTAAACAATATAGCAACTGGAGAAATATCAAGTGAGCTGGCAAGATATATTTCTGCAGTCGCCTCAGCATTTTGGGCCAACAGCTTAATAAGGCTGTTGAAGAAGATCACTTCTGGTCCAATCTTCAGACTCTTGACCTAGTCCACGGCAGCTGCAGTAAAAGCAACTAGGTAACTATACTTGTGAAGACACTGCAACACCTTGAAGAGCGCATAAAAAAGAGACTTCCGTGACCCACTACTCATGAGGTGGTCAAGCTGCATATACGCACTTGCAGACACCAACCCAGCAGCTGCTTGTGTGCCGGAAGTGGCGTCCTGAAGGTACGTCTCAGGCCACATACAAATGAAGCGAAGCATTTCCATACGCAGGTACTTGTTTGGGCACAAAATGGGGTCGGTGAACATCCTGAGTACCCAAGACTTTACGCACGTACACTTTAGTATGTTGAAATCCAGAATTTGTCCTGAGCGCCAGTGTTTGGCCAGGTCTACCACATACCAATGGACGTTCTCCCATTCACCCGTTATCCTGACTGAGGACGCTTCCATACGTTCAGCCAGAACGTTAGCCAGAAACACACCGAGTTAAACTTTGTTAGCAGATATTATTATTGGGTTTTCAATATTAATATTGACACTTTGTTCTGTAAACTTCGCAGTTTGTATAAGATGAACAGCACAGATTCTCTGGGACTTAATCTGTGAAGAGAGTGAGGTGAATTTACTCAAAGTATATAGAGATGAATTTGGATTCTCAATGTTTTCCATTCTTACCCACAAAATGTTGCCACAATGGAAAGACGAAGATTGTTGTTCAATGATACACTTATGTACTTAGGCGAGCAAGTGGACAATTTAGATTGATTGATTGATAAAGGTTAAGCCACCCAAGAGGTGGCACGGGCATGAATAGCCCGTAAATGGTACAATTTTTTTTTTCCAGTGTTCTGAGGTTGCATTTAACCATCAAGCTGTTATCGTGGGGGAGGATACTGCTTCACAGTCTTTATGAGGGTGTCCAGCTGCTGGACACCTTTGTTGACCAGGAGAGTGGCTGTGTTGATGGCTTCAGGGTGGCCACTGCATGATTCAGGAACTCTTAAAGCTCTTCTAAGGTCATTGGTTGCTTCACATTCCAGAAGATAGTGAAGTAATGGCTTTTCTGTGACAGTTTGGCAGAAGATGCACTCTCTCTGTCGGGGTTCACCAATCTCCCAGTTGCATCTGTAACCTAGACGTAGTCTATATAGCCTAACTGCTATTTCCCTGTGGATTCCTTTTGGGATATTTAACCTTTCTAATTTGGTAGCCTGAAGATACCATGTTGCAGATGGCGAACCTTCAGCTATTCTCTGGTGTAGGTAGGCTTTGTTGAGATGTGAGAGTTTTTTGGTGATGATGTTTTTTATGTTCTCTAGGCTGGGTTGAATTGTTTTATGTATCACTGGATGACGAGTTGTCAATTTAGCAATTTCATCAGCTTTTTCATTTAATGGGATGGGATCCAATTTAAAGTTATGTTGAGGCCTTTGCCTTTAGCGACTGCTCCTTGATACAAAATGGTGGTAATTATTTCCACATTATCTTTCCGGACAATTTACATTCACAGCCTGGGTTATAGTCTCGAGCTTCATGTGACTAAGCTCAAGTGAGGCGGGTATTCTGCCCTCAGAAGACAATCAAGACTTGATTGATTACAGTCAAGAACATAAGAACAAAGGCAACTTATGTTCGTGATCAAGTCAATATTATTATTATTATGTAATCTTGATTACATAATAATGCTACATAATAATCTTGATTATTATTATGTAATCTTGATTACATAATAATAATAATAATAACATAAGAACAAAGGTAACTGCAAAAGGCCTATTGGCCCATACGAGGCAGCTCTTATTTATAATCACCCAATCCCACTCATATACATGTCTAATTCACGCTTGAATAAATTGAGGGACCCCACTTCCAGCACGTTATTCAGTAATTGGTTCCACAAGTCAACAACCCAGTTACCGAACCAGTATTTATCCAAGTCTTTCTTAAATCTAAACTTATCCAATTTATATCCATTGTTTTGTGTTCTGTCTTCTGTTGATACTTTTAATACCCATTTGTTATGTTCATTCATCAAGTTGTACTCCTCTATCATATCACCCCTTATTCTTCGCCTTTCTAAAAAATGTAATTTAAGCTTTGTCAATCTTTCTTCATGTGACAGGTTTCTAATTTGGGGAATTAACTTTGTCATCCTACGCTGGACACGTTCAAGTGAATTTATATCCATTCCATAGTACGGCGACCAAAACTGAGCTGCATAATCTAAATGGGGCCTAACAAGAGTAAGATATAGCTGTAGAACCACACCAGGTGTCTTGTTACTAACGCCTCGATTAATAAATCAGTGTCTTATTTGCCTTATTACGAACATTTATTCATTGATCTATTCGTATTAAAATCTTACTAATCATAACTCCCAGATCCCTTTCGCAATCTCAACACCATCTAGACTGTATCTTGTAACTCTATCATCATTACCTAGCCTCAAAACTTTACATTTATCAGCATTAATCTGCATCCGCCAATCTTTAAATTATATCAGGCTTTGGTGGTTGGACTAGGCCAAAACAATGGAAACTCTTGGGTTGCAAGAGCAGGAAAAGTCCTAAACAGACTACATTTAAAAAACATGATTCTTGATAGAGAGGGTGATCATCCACACCCAAATTACACTCCTTCCGCGCCATGGGAAGAGCCTACTTTCAAAATAGTAATAGAAAGTCTCCCAATGAAAAAGGCTGCCTATGATCCGACAATCCTAAGGCGCATAATAGAAGAGCAAATGTATAGCATAGCAGTAGCAGGAGCCACCCACATCTTCACAGACGGATCGGTGGACACAGAAAATGAGAGTGCTGGCGCTGTCCTTTGCACGACAAGCGTTCAGGCATATTGGAGACTGGTAGGACTAGTATCATCAACCCAAACTGAGCTGTTTGCCATACAACAGGCATTCGCATATGTGATTGCACAAAACACTCAAAATGCAATCATACACACAGACTCAAAAGCTGCACTTCAAATACTAGAACAAAAACAGTAGAAAGATAATGTGGAAATAATTACCACCATTTTGTATCTTGGAGCAGTCGCTAAAGGCAAAGGGCTCAACATAACTTTAAACTGGATCCCATCCCATATTGGAATCCCATTAAATGAAAAAGCTGATGAAATTGCTAAATTGGCAACTCGTCATCCAGTGATTACATAAAACAATTCAACCCAGCCTAGAGAACATAAAAAACATCATCACCAAAAAACTCTCACATCTCAACAAAGCTTACCTGCACCAGAGAATAGCTGAAGGTTCGCCATCTGCAACATGGTATCTTCAGGCAACCAAATTAGAAAGGTTAAATATCCCAAAAGGAATCCACAGGGAAATAGCAGTTAGGCTATATAGATTACGTCTAGGATACAGATGCAACTGGGAGATTGATGAACCCCGACAGAGAGAGTGCATATTCTGCCAAACTGTCACAGAAAAGCCATTACTTCACTATCTTCTGGAATGTGAAGCAACCAATGACCTTAGAAGAGCTTTAAGAGTTCCTGAATCATGCAGTGGCCACCCTGAAGCCATCAACACAGCCACTCTCCTGGTCAACAAAGGTGTCCAGCAGCTGGACACCCTCATAAAGACTGTGAAGCAGTATCCTCCCCCGCGATAACAGCTTGATAAGATAATGCAACAGCTTGATGGTTAAATGCAACCTCAGAATACTGAGAAAAAAAAAAAATGTACCACTTACGGGCTATTCATGCCCGTGCGACCTCTTGGGGGGCTTAATCTTTATCAATCAAATAAATCTGTAAATTGTCTATTACGGGCTATTCATGCCCGTGCCACCCATTGGGCGGATTAATCTTCATCAATCATACTGTAAATTGTACACTTGCATTCCGAAGTTCAAAAGTGTCATTGGTCACTCACCCATCGTCTTCTCTGTTGCATCGTGACTACATTTTCTTGGTGTGATAATGGATTCACATTTATACACTGTGAGTGAATACTTCCCGGCCTTTGCGCGGAGGTTAACCCCGAGAATCTGTGCTGTTCATCTTCTACGAATAGCAAAGTTAACAGAAGAAATGCTCAATATTAAAATTGAAAATCTACAAAAATTAACCACGGAAAAGGTTCATCTCAGTATGTATCTGGCTAACGTTCTAGCTAAACGCATGGAAACGGCTTCTGTCAGGATGACTGGAGAATGGGAGAACGTCCTTTGGTATGTGGTAGACCTGGCCAAACACTGGCGCCCAGGACAAATTCTGGATTTCGACATACTAAAGTGTACATGCGTAAAGTCCTGGATACTCAGGATGTTCACCGACCCCATTTTGTGCCCAAACAAGTACCTGCGTATGGAAATGCTTCGCTTCATTGGTATGTGGCCTGAGACGTACCTTCAGGACGCTACCATAGGCACGCAAGCAGCTGCAGGGTTGGTGTCTGCAAGTGCGTATATGCAGCTGGACCATTTTTCGGGCGATGCCTCACAAATGAAACTCTTTTACTTGCTTATCAAGGTGTTGTGTAATCTTCACGAGTATGGTTACCTAGTTGCTGTTACTGCAGCTGCCGTGGACCAGGTCAAGAGTCTGAAGATTGGACCAGAAGTTGTCTTCTTCAACAGCCTTATTAAGCTGTTGGGCCAGAAGGCAAGGGTGACAGTTGAGATGTACTCTGCCAGCTCTTTTGATTTGTCTTCATTTTCTGTTTTATTTAAATGCCCAATTAACATTTTTAAGTTACTGGTAGTCAGGCCACCTACCATGATGGCTGTCCAGTGTCCTGGTCTGGCTCAGGTTGCAGCTTCCGCTCTTGTCACTATAACATCATCCGTAGTTGCTGTAAGATCCAGGCCCCAAACTATTGATTGCGCCACCTACTTCTCATTTATCATTGAATTAAGTAAAATTTTCCAAAAAAATTCCTCACAAAAACAATTTAGGTTAATTTGGAAAGTTCTGCGAATTAACAACGCCCAGCTATTGTCTTCCCTCAACAGTTCAGGCTTTTCCTTCCAATACTTTCCAAATCCATGTGAGGAGTCGACGGAGGAATGCCCGGAGAAGTTCATGGACAGCATAACCCAGGCAGTGATGGAGGCGCCGGTGCTGCTGCATTCGTCCAAGATGGTGGTGGACGAGTCGACGCTGATCCATCTGCTGCTGGAGTCTCCCTCCGACCCCTTTACACGGCGCCCTCTGGACCACGGCTCCTACAGTCGCCTGCCACACCTCAAAGCTGACATTCTTGCCTGGAGGAACACTGTCGGTCGTAACCTTGATAGTGAAGATTTTGGCAGCGTTGAGGTCAATACGGAAAGTGGCGAAGAGAACTCCAACGGTTGTAGCAGCAGCTGTGACACGACTGGTGACAGAATCTTCAACGGATGGAAGGGAGATAGTGGCAGGGACAGTACCACTGCCACCATTGGTAATGTCACCAATGGTGGCATTGCTGGTGTCAATGGTGACATCAGCGGCGCAACTAGTGGCAGAATCTTCGTGGAATGGCAGGAGGACAGTAGCAAGGAACAAAGCTTTTGCGAAGTGTGTGAATTTCCTTAGATCTTCAATGGTTTATAAAGACACTGAAGCTTCTTACTCGTAAATTTTGGCTAAAAACTAATTATTTGATGAATGTTTTTTTGTAACAATAAGCATTAATTACCTAATTGTAGCAGAATTAGAAAAGCAATTTTAACCCATTACGGATGATGTACAATATTTATATTCTTAAATAAAGTGAGTTCAAACTGTTCTATAAGTTTAGTATATTTCCTTTAACGATGAAGATGTTTGAATTTTTATGCCAACCCATCCTCAGATCAAGTCCATTCCACTAAGTGGTCGACCCCAAAGACGCATTCATATATGTTAACATAATATTCATTTAATACAGGAATTTTCTCAAATGTAAATTACTATTAATATATGTTAGCATATTGTGCATATTTAGTCATTGGTTAGGTTAGGTGTTTAGGTTCTGTTGACGATTATTTCCATTTGTGGTACGTGGGTGAAGTATTTACAGCGTTGTGGTTAGAACGGGATGGGGTGCATCTATAGATATTATTATAGATAGATAGATATTATTGCATATACCGAAACGTGGATGAATGTAAAAAATAGAGAACTGTTAGCTGAATATCAAATAAATGGATTTAAACTATTTCACACAGGCAGATATATTAGACGAGGAGGGGTAGTAGACATATATGTTAGGTAAAATTTGTAATGTTGTCTCAAAGAGGGATCAAAACTGAGCCACACACAGAAACTATTTGGATAGAATTAAACGAAAAAACAAATACTCTTATAATAGGAGTTATATACAGGCCACCAAACTTAGACACGATGGAAGCAAAGCATCTACGGGATGAAATATCTAGAATATCTAGGTTTAGCAGTCATGGGTGACTTTAATTTTAGTGAAATTGGTCTAACAGAACTGAGAATAATGATGCAGAAGATTATCTAGAATTAATTAACGATTGCTTTCTTAGCCAACACATTAAGGAACCAACGCTTAGAATAAATCTAAAATAATATTTTAGATTTAGTGTTAACTAACAGGGAAACAAATTAATGACATCGAAATAGGGAGTTAGCTAGGGAACAGTGATCATAAAGAAATCAGATTTAGCATTCAATGGAATAGATATGTAGGAGAAAATTCTGTTAAAGTGCCTGATTTTCAAAAAGCTGATTTCAATAGCCTAAGAAATTTTTTGGGTCAAATAGATTGGAAAGTCTTGGGTATGGGCTGTGGGCCGGTATTGGAGCTAGACGTTAACCCAGCGATAGGTGACGTAAAAGGGGTTTTCGATGTGGACTCAAAATATAACCCATTTAAAAATATTTTAAGCAAAGCCCAGGAATGTAGCATACCATATCAATTAAATAGATCGAATACTAACTAATCCAAAGTGGATAACAAAGAATCTGAAGAACCTTATAGGTAAAAAGAGAGCGTGGTGCAAAAGGATTAAGAATGGGGAAGTCTGTTTAGAGCAGGAATTCGTACAACTGGTTAGAAATACTAAAAAAGAGATAAGGAAAGCAAAAAGATACTATGAAGATCGCATAGCAGAGCAAGCGAAGACAAATCCTAAAGGTTTTTGCCAGCTATACCGGACAAAGATTAGGGAAAGGATCGGTCCATTAAAAATTGAGACAGGACATATAACAGATAGTGATGAAGAGATGAGTAGTATATTTAATAAATATTTTATATCTGTATTTACAAAAGAGGAACTTAACAATATGCCTTCAGCCGAAGAATTCTATGTGGGTGGGGATGAGGACAGGTTGACTAGTTTAGCAGTTACAAGGGAGGATATAATTAAACAAATAGTTAAACTCAAACCAAACAAATCCCCAGGGCCGGATGAAGTGTTTGGCAGGGTTATCTTCTGGAGGTTATCTAGAGATGATTTCGGGGCTTTTAGTGTCCCCGCGGCCCGGTCCTCGACCAGGCCTCCACCCCCAGGAAGCAGCCTGTAACAGCTGACTAACACCCAGGTACCTATTTAACTGCTAGGTAACAGGGGCATAGGGTGAAAGAAACTTTAAGCACTTTAGAAAGAGTGCTTAAAGAATGCAAGAGGATCTATCCGAGCCACTGTCTACCATATTTAATAAGTCAATGGAGTTAGGCAGAGTGCCAGAGTCATGGAAAGTTGCTAATGTGATACCAATTTTTAAGAAAGGAGATAGATCACTTGCGTCAAACTATCGACCAATTAGCCTAACGTCTATTGTGGGAAAGTTACTTGAATCGAAAATTTGCAAATAAAATTCGTCTTCATCTTGAAAAACACAAATTAATAAACGAGTAGCAACATGGTTTTACAAATGGCCGTTCATGTTTAACAAATTTGCTATCTTTTTATTCCAGCATAGTTGAGGCAGTTGATATTGGTAAGGATTGTGATGATGTGTACCTTGACTTTAGCAAAGCTTTTGATACAGTGCCACATGAAAGACTGATTAAAAAAATAGAGGCTCATGGTATTGGAGGTGCTATATTAAGTTGGATTAGGGCATGGTTATTCCAAAGGGATATTCCAAACAGAGAGTTAGTATAAATGGGGTTAAGTCAGAGTGGGAAAATGTTGTAAGTGGAGTGCCTCAGGGCTCTGTCCTGGGACCTCTGTTGTTTATAATATAAGAACATAAGAACAAAGGCAACTGCAGAAGGCCCACTGGCCCATACTAGGTAGCTCCTATTTATAACCACCCAATCCCACTCATATACATGTCCAACCCATGCTTGAAATAATCGAGGGACTCCACATCCACCACGTTACGCGGTTATTGGTTCCACAAATCAACAACCCTGTTACTGAACCCAAGTCTTACCGAATGTCAAGTCGAACCCAATGTTATTTACCCAAGTCTTTCCTAAATTGATTGATAAAGATTAAGCCACCCAAGAGGTGGCACGGGCATGAATAGCCCGTAAGTGGTACAATTTTTTCTTTTTTTCCCCAGTGTTCTGAGGTTGCATTTAACCATCAAGCTGTTATCGTGGGGGAGGATACTGCTTCACAGTCTTTATGAGGGTGTCCAGCTGCTGGACACCTTTGTTGACCAGGAGAGTGGCTGTGTTGATGGCTTCAGGGTGGCCACTGCATGATTCAGGAACTCTTAAAGCTCTTCTAAGGTCATTGGTTGCTTCACATTCCAGAAGATAGTGAAGTAATGGCTTTTCTGTGACAGTTTGGCAGAAGATGCACTCTCTCTGTCGGGGTTCACCAATCTCCCAGTTGCATCTGTAACCTAGACGTAGTCTATATAGCCTAACTGCTATTTCTCTGTGGATTCCTTTTGGGATATTTAACCTTTCTAATTTGGTTGCCTGAAGATACCATGTTGCAGATGGCGAACCTTCAGCTATTCTCTGGTGTAGGTAGGCTTTGTTGAGATGTGAGAGTTTTTTGGTGATGATGTTTTTTATGTTCTCTAGGCTGGGTTGAATTGTTTTATGTATCACTGGATGACGAGTTGCCAATTTAGCAATTTCATCAGCTTTTTCATTTAATGGGATTCCAATATGGGATGGGATCCAGTTTAAAGTTATGTTGAGGCCTTTGCCTTTAGCGACTGCTCCTTGATACAAAATGGTGGTAATTATTTCCACATTATCTTTCACTGTTTTTGTCCTAGTATTTGAAGTGCAGCTTTTGAGTCTGTGTGTATGATTGCATTTTGAGTGTTTTGTGCAATCACATATGCGAATGCCTGTTGTATGGCGAACAGCTCAGTTTGGGTTGATGATACTAGTCCTCCCAGTCTCCAATATGCCTGAACGCTGGTCGTGCAAAGAGCAGCGCCAGCACTCTCATTTTCTGTGTCCACCGATCCGTCTGTGAAGATGTGGGTGGCTCCTGCTGCTGCTATGCTATACATTTGCTCTTCTATTATGCGCCTTAGGATTGTCGGATCATAGGCAGCCTTTTTTATTGGGAGACTTTCTATTACTATTTTGAAAGTAGGCTCTTCCCACGGCGCGGAAGGAGTGTAATTTGGCTGTGGATGATCACCCTCTCTATCAAGAATTATGTTTTTTAAATGTAGTCTGTTTAGGACTTTTCCTGCTCTTGCAACCCAAGAGTTTCCATTGTTTTGGCCTAGTCCAACCACCAAAGCCTGCCGTACTGGGATTGGATCAGAAGAAATAATTAACTTACTGATAATTGTAGCTGTCCTTTGTGATATTCTTTCTTGTAGAGAGGGCAAACCCGTCTCCAGTCTAAGTTTCAAGCCTGGTCCACATGGGGGCTCCCAGTGCAGCTCTCATAGCATTGTTTTGGGCAACTTCAAGCTTTTTCCACTGTTGGTGTGATAGATTTGTGAGTGCAGGTGCGGCATAATCGATCACTGATCTGACTGCCTGTACATAGTATGTGCGAAGGACTTGCAGATTGGCTCCTCCAGAAAGGGAGGTTAGCGACCTGAGGATTGCCGTCCGGGCCGCAGTTCGCTCTCTCAAGTAAGTGACCTCAGCATTGAAATTCATGTGTGTGTCCAGGATGATTCCTAGATACTGATAGGTGTCGACCCATTCTATTGGTTGACCCTGTACTGTGAGTTGGATGTTGGGCTTCGCTATTTTTATGGGCATGGCCTTTGACTTTGAGGGGTTGAGTTTGATCCCAATCTGTTTTGCCTCTTTACTGATGCAGTCTAATCATTTGGGTGCAAGGCGCGCCGCATCCCTTCCTTTTATGATGATGACAAAGTCGTCCGCGTAGTTTAGCAGCCTGCAGTGATGTGGGAGTTTCAACCTCATTATTCTTTCCATTAAACAGTTGAAGAGAAGAGGGCTGAGAATACCTCCTTGCAGTGTACCATTTTCATGTCTTTTGTACTCAGAGACTGTGCCATGAAGTTTCACTCTTGCTTCTCTGTTTATGAGACAGTTTTTGGTCCAGGAGAGCAGGTTGCCTCTGACCTCTTTGTCAATGAGGCAGCAGAGAATAGCTGGGGCGCTAGCCAGTTCAAAGGCTTTTTCGAGGTCCAGGAATATCAGCATTCCTGGTCTGTCATTCATGTGGGCTAACAGAGTTGTAATACATTCCACTGTGCCAACCCCTCTTCTATAGGCATACATATCATGGTGCAGTTTAGGCATTTTCCACTCCAGTCTGTTGAGTGCCATTCTGTCAGCCGTCTTGGCTGCACAGCTTTGAAGAGAGATGGGCCTGGGATTAGCTGGATCTTTGGGTTTTGGGATCGGCACTATGTCTGCTCTATTCCAAGCAGAAGGTCTAGTTTGAGAAGTCCAGGCTAAATTAATTAACCTTAGGTATGCAGCGTCTCCCTCTGGGCCGAGGTTTCTAATCATTTTATAGGTTATTTTGTCGGCTCCAGGGGATGTATCCTTGGAGTTTTTCTTAGCCCGATTGAGCTCATCCAGTGTGAAGGGGGCATTAGTGTCAGAGACTTCTTCACATGCTGTAAGGATTCTGTGCCACCTTTCTTCCTCTAGTCCGGTCTGTACTGCTAATACATCTGGTGGAAGTTGATTGCTGGCTGCTCTCTCTGCAAACCTGGTTGCCAGTACTTCGGCTTCCTGTTGAGGATCCTTGGGGTGTGGAGCTTTAGGTGTTTTATTCCCTTTGGCCCGGTGAATTTGCTGCCACATCTCTCCGAGAGAGGTGTGTTCATTCAGGTGTGAACACCATTCCAGCCACTTTTGTTCTTTTATTTGTCTGGTCTCTCGATGTACATGTTCCTTGACCTCACAAAGTAAGATCCTGTTGCGGTCACTTGGCTGCTTTTTGTATAGCTTTCTTGTTCTATTGAGTCTATGGTTGAGTTCTTTGACACGTTCGCAATAGTACCAATGATCTTTATGGTGTCCGGTGGACTGTTTTTTCAGTGGGATTGAGTGGTTGGCTGCACTTTGAATCGCTTTGACAAATTCTTGTTCTGCCTGATTAATGTCTTCGGGAAGATCATAGTTTCTTTGCCACTCTGAAATGAGGTTTTGAAATCGGTCCCAGTTTGTTAAAGCAAAGTTCCAGGCTTCAGATGGAGGCGGAGGTGGGGTGGGTAGGTCTAACTGAAGATCAATTTGGACCCCATAGTGGTCGCTTGTCAGTGTGGGCTCAATTGACCATGTTGCTGCATCTCTTAGGGAGGCTGACACGAAGGTTAGGTCTAATCTGCCTCCTTGGATGTGGGTAGGTTCATTCTTGTTTAGGATTTGTATTTCTGGAAGCTGGTCCAGTAGATGTGTAATGTGTATGCCGGCTTCATTTGTTTTGTTCGAGCCCAGTGCCAATCGATGATGGGCATTAAAATCTCCACAAATGATTGTGTTTGTTGTTGTCGCGTGTCCAAATAACACAGAGAGATCCATTTCGGCTTGTGGAGACCTGTACACATTGAACACTTCAAGTTTGTCGTGTCTTAGCTCAATGGTGACTCCCATTACCTCTGTCCCTGCTCCACAATTGGGTGGGCTGGTTATGGATTTGGAGATCAGGTCACATTTTACATAGATTGCACATCCCCTGGATTGCCCATTGATCCATGGAATTAAGAAGCCTCGATAGCCTGAGATTTTAGGTTCTAATCCGGCTCGAAGCAAGCTCTCCTGTAGTATCAGGATGTCTATGCCCTTGGTTGCTGCTATGCATTGCAAGTGTTGCAATTTAGTGCGCAGTCCTTGCGCATTCCATTGCAGGATCTTTAGAATTCTAGGTTCTTGGAATGTGCTGATAATTCCGTGGTATCCATGGAGTCTGATGAACACGCCATGGAAGTTGCAATTGGTGTATAGGTTCTTAGTGGACCTGAAATTGACTCATCAATGTCGCTTTCCGACGAGCTGGACTCTATCTGCTTTTTATGGGGGTGTCTCCTGCCCTGCTGTCTTGACGGTGTGGATATTACATCTTCGAATTTTTTGAGCTTGTGCTCAATTGTTTTCCGAGTCTCTGTGGTTTGCTTGATTCCATGTGAAGACAGCAGACTTTCGATCAACTCAGTGACCAAAGTTTTGAGCATTGGCCAGAGAGCGTTCAGTTCAGTGGGAGCACTATTTAATGTTGTGCAGGTTTGGGGCCTAGTGGCTTTTAGACCCTTCTCGGTGGTAACTTTGGCACTGGAATTGCTACTCCTATTGGCCCCAGTGTGCTTGCTGGATGAAATGGGAGGCCGACTGCTTTGAACATGATTCTTGTGTCCTCCATCTTTCTTTTTGTCCTGTACTGTCTTCTCACCCTTCACCATGGCCGATGGTGAAGGGCCGTGTGCCCCCTCTTCCTGAATGGGTAGACCCCACGCGGTTTTAGTGGGCATGGGAGCTGGTATTCGTTTTGGTGGGGGTTTCGGCTCCGCTGTGGGCGTGGTGGGGTTCGTTTGAAGCCTTTTGAGCCTTTCAGGGCATTTCAAGTTCCAGGCATGATGTGCCTTGGAACAATTTGGGCATTTTGCTTGAACAGGGTGGTTTGCCTTGAAACAATTTACATTGACAGCCTGGGTTATAGTCTCGAGCTTTATGTGACTAAGGTCAAGTGAGGCGGGTATTCTGCCCTCAGAAGACAATCAAGACTTGATTGATTACAGTCAAGAACATAAGAACAAAGGCAACTTATGTTCGTGATCAAGTCAATATTATTATTATTATGTAATCTTGATTACATAATAATGCTACATAATAATCTTGATTATTATTATGTAATCTTGATTACATAATAATAATAATAATAATAATAATATAAGAACAAAGGTAACTGCAAAAGGCCTATTGGCCCATACGAGGCAGCTCTTATTTATAATCACCCAATCCCACTCATATACATGTCTAAATCACGCTTGAATAAATTGAGGGACCCCACTTCCAGCACGTTATTCAGTAATTGGTTCCACAAATCAACAACCCAGTTACCGAACCAGTATTTATCCAAGTCTTTCCTAAATCTAAACTTATCCAATTTATATCCATTGTTTTGTGTTCTGTCTTCTGTTGATACTTTTAATACCCATTTGTTATGTTCATTTATCAAGTTGTACTCCTCTATCATATCACTCCTTATTCTTCGCCTTTCTAAAAAATGTAATTTAAGCTTTGTCAATCTTTCTTCATGTGACAGGTTTCTAATTTGGGGAATTAACTTTGTCATCCTACGCTGGACACGTTCAAGTGAATTTATATCCATTCCATAGTACGGCGACCAAAACTGAGCTGCATAATCTAAAAGGGGCCTAACCAGAGCAAGATATAGCTGTAGAACCACACCAGGTGTCTTGTTACTAAAGCCTCGATTAATAAATCAGTGTCTTATTTGCCTTATTACGAACATTTATTCATTGATCTTTTCGTATTAAAATCGTACTAATCATAACTCCCATATCCCTTTCGCAATCTCAACACCATCTAGACTGTATCTTGTAACTCTATCATCATTACCTAGCCTCAAAACTTTACATTTATCAGCATTAAACTGCATCCGCCAATCTTTTGACCATTTTA
This sequence comes from Procambarus clarkii, assembly GCF_040958095.1. Classification (NCBI taxonomy): domain Eukaryota; kingdom Metazoa; phylum Arthropoda; class Malacostraca; order Decapoda; family Cambaridae; genus Procambarus; species Procambarus clarkii. The sequence continues at coordinate 33,199,404 of NC_091208.1, forward strand.
AAACCCTATTTAGATCGACTTGAAGTGATAGTGAGTCTTCTTGTGAGTCCAAGAGATAGTGAGGCAGATGCTCAGAGTTAGATATATGTATCTCAGGCAGATACAGAGAGTTAGTATAAATGGGGTTAAGTCAGAGTGGGATAATGTTGTTAGTGGAGTACCTCAGGGCTCTGTCCTGGGACCTCTGTTGTTTATAATATATATAAATGATTTAGATTCATGTTTGAGTAGCAACATTTGCAAATTTGCCGATGATACGAAAATCGGTAGGGAAATGAATTCGGAGTAGGACTCACTATCACTTCAAGTTTATCTAGATAGGGTTTTGAAATGGTCAAAGGATTGGCAAATGCAGTTTAATGCTGATAAATGTAAAGCTCTGAGGCAAGGTAATGATGATAGAGTTACAAGATACGAGCTAGATGGTGTTGAGATTGCGTAGTCGGATTGCGAAAGGGATCATTCTCAGCACCATTCTCAGTATTCTCAGCACCTGATTATATTATTACCATTGTATTGCACTTCATTTTGTTTTAGAGTAAATTTTACAGCCATTAATTATTCATGTTGTTTTGTTTGTTGACTTATTTTGAATTTTACGTAAGCCAAGGGATTGTCTTTATTCATATCTTGTTTTCTAGAGTAATTAAAATTTCATTGTTTATACTTTGTGTTTTGTGTGTCTTCCCATTACCTTACCACAGACAAACAGGCAAGCTGTTTCTTTTTTTTCTGTAAATGTGACGAGGCATTGCCCCCTGCTATTGAAAACAGCCGAACATCAACACTCCAACACATTTACCGTCACATTTCAGGGGGGCCTGTCCGGGAGCTTCACTCAGGTACTAATACCAGATCGTAAATTTGTGGTAAGTGTACTTGGCTTTGGTAAAGTAGCTTTTCACTATTTTCAATATTCAATTTTATTTTCATATGGTGCTGTGTGTATTGTGCATTCCGAGAGTAGCATATGGTGAAGGTGAGACAACTTTGGATTACGTGGTGACTGTAGGCCTCAGTCATTTTCTTAATTGGTCATCTCTCCCTCCGTGTTATTACTCGTGTTTACTATCTTTTGTCCCTAGGATATTTCTCATATTTTCGGCAGATCATCATATTGGTACCCTGGTACTGTGGTCTGTCCCCGGGTCAAGAGCACCTAATCTTCTGCAATCCGATGGTAGGAGGATAAAGAGGGCCATAGTTCCTCTTGCACGAACTTTAGTTGCTGAATTGGGACCTCAGCAGCAGTTCTCGTCACCAGTTGACACCTCGCACCCCTACACGTCGGTCAGAGATGATGATACTTACCTTGGTAGGGAATTAGCTTTCTTTTTTCAGTGCACAAAAGTTCGCTAATTCTGTAAGTATCATATTTCATTTCTGTGGGAAAAACTTGCTTATGTCCTATAGAGACTCGGCAAGGTATGCCTACATTCTTGGACTACCTAATTCACTTTTGAGGCAATTAACTGTTTCATTTGTTTTAGAAACTCAGTTTCGCTTATTTAGTAGGATTTTCTTGCCCTTATCCTCTTACATTGAGTACCGGGTACAAGATTTCCTGCGATCTTGATTTATTAATCATTTACCATCTTGAAATTAACATTAATTGTTAACGATTCCACAGGATAGGTACCAGTTGCCACTTTGTCCTGTTTCTGACATTCACCATATCACAACAGTATATTCGTTGTGCATTTATTTGCTAATTTCACCATGTTTCGTCTGCAAGCTTTCCGTGCAGATCCAGCAGGTGAAATAGGGACCTTAAGTCATGCCAAGAGGATCGAATTACAAGCTCTTGCACATGAGTACCAACTAGATGTTCCCTATGGAGCCAATAAAAATGAACTGCATAACCTGTTACTGGATCATCTCTTAGAGGAAGGTAAGATTGACTCTGAAACTCACGAAACTTACTCTATTGCAGATAAACCTGATTTGGCAACGATGAAACTCAAACTAGAGCTTGCCAAGGTCGAACGAGAACAGCAAAGGGAAGCAGCTGCCATACGAAAGGAAGAAAAAGAACGAGAAGCTGCCCTGGAAAAAGAAGCTCTACAACTGAGGAAAGAGGAAGCCGCCTTGAGGAAAGAAAAACAGGAACGTGAAATCGCCCTCAAGGAACGTGAGATTGCAATACTCTGTGAACGTGAGAAAGTACAGCTTGAAGCAAAACAACGCCACCTGGAGATACAACGCGAGCATGACAAACAACAAGCTGCTATGGCTATGGAATGTCGTCAACCAGAACTCGCGTTGGAAACTACACACCTCACTCAACGCCAGAAGCTACCGCCAGTCTTCCTGTCAGTTTCAATATCTCACATGCAAGTAAGTTAATGCCACCATTCGTAGAGACAGAAGTTGACGTATTTTCCACCACCTTTGAGACCTTTGCTAATCAACTTAGTTGGCCTGCCGACCAATGGGCTACCCTTCTCAGAGTACATCTCACAGGTAGAGCTGCAGTTACACTCAGTACTTTGGCGTCTGAGAATGACTACCAGACTCTGAAACAAGCAGTGTTGGACGCCTACCTTCTCTCCACCGAAAGCTATCGAAGAAAATTCCGTGACCACCTAAAGGCAAGTACCACTACCTTTCTAGAATTTGCTGATACCAAAAGGAGATATTTTATGAAATGGCTGGAAGCAGCACATGTCTCTACCTTTGCAGAACTCGCCAACCTCATGCTAGTTGAAGAATTCTTGAGGCGTGTGCCGCCTTCTGTCTGTTTATATTTAGCAGATAAAGAAGAAACCGACTACCTAAAGTGTGCTAAGTCGGCTGACACTTACAGCCTCATCCACCGGCTGTCACCAGAACCACCTTCCAGTAAGAAGTCTTGGTACAGTTACGAGAAAGTGAGTACCGATCAAGCTGGCTCGCAATTGTACTGTAAGTATTGTAGACTCTATGGACATACCATAGATAAATGTGGTAAGTCTCAATACAAAGGAAATACTGAATCCACTAAACCCAAACAGACTCCTCCTAAGTCCGGTAAGCCTGTGATGAATGTTGGTGTTCATGTTAATGATCTTTCTCTTTTCAGTAAACACCTGTATACTGGACCTGTCTCTACCAACGGTTCAGATCCGGAGGCACGTTTCAAACTGAAGATCTTGAGGGACACAGCGGCTCTTCAATCAATTATTTTGAAATCAGCTGTGCCCCATATCGCCTACACCGGGGAAACCGTCTTCATCACTGACCTCACTGCTACCACTCCTTATCCTCTCGCCAGAGTCCACCTGGATTGTCCCTTCGTGACCGGAGAAGTCCAAGTCGCCATCAGGGAAAAGCCTTTTCCCATGCCTGGAGTGCAACTTCTCCTGGGCAACGACTTGGCAGAAGACCTGCAACCGACCAACCAGATCGCCATGGACAAACCCCAGGTGTGTACCTCTGTAATGGATAATCCCATCTTTAAGTATGTTCCAGCAAAGGTTCAAGAGAGTGATGAAGTTTCTCCGCCGGTTTTAGTGACCACCCGTGCACAAGCTGCACGACCACAGCCAGCTGACTCTACTGCTACCGCTGTCCCTCAAGACCCTCAGAAACTACCCCTGAATCTGACCACGTTGGAGTTCCGTAAGTTACAGAGGGAAGATGCAGTCTCCGTGGTGTAGTGGTAAGACACTCGCCTGGCGTTCCGCGAGCGCTATGTCATGGGTCAACCCGTTCTCGCAAATTTAATAAGTCAATATTGACTTATTAAATATGTGCATAGGTGACATACTTAACATAATAGATACCCTTAAAAAGATTCATAGAAAACACCGACCTTACCTAACCTTGTTAGTATCTTAAGATAAGCATCTTATTGCTTCGTAATTACAATTATTACCTAACCTATAATAGGTATAGGTTAAGTAATAATTGTAATTACGAAGCAATAAGAAGCTTATCTTAAGATACTAACAAGGTTAGGTAAGGTCGGTGTTTTCTATGAATCTTTTTAAGGGTATCTATTAGGTTTAGTATATCACCTATGCACGTAGTTAATAAGTCAATATTGACTTTACGAATTTGCGAGAACGGGTTGCATGGGTTCGTATCCTGGCCGGGGAGGATTTACTGGGCGCAATTCCTTAACTGTAGCCTCTGTTTAACGCAACAGTAAAATGTGTACTTGGATGAAAAAACAATTCTTCGCGGCAGGGGATCGTATTCCAGGGACCATAGGATTAAGGACTTGCCCGAAACGCTACGCGTACTAGTGGCTGTACAAGAATGTAACAACTCTTGTATATATCTCAAAAAAAAAAAAAAAAAAAAAAGATCTTACCTTGACACCATTATTCTTCCAGGCTGAGACTCAACCTGACAGTATTCCTGGGTTCTTCCTAGAGAACGAGTTGCTCTACCGCAGATATAGACCCAGTAAACTGAAGGAGGAGTACGATTGGGCCAACGTCGAACAACTAGTGATTCCTGCCAGCCTGCGGCCCACTATTCTACACCTGGCCCACGGAGCACTCTCACACTACGGATTTAACAAGACCTACCACGGAATCCGTCAAGACTACTACTGGCCAGGTATGGTAATTAGCGTCAAACAGTACGTCAAACAGTGTCATATATGTTAGATGGCAAGTAAACCGAACATCTCTATCCCCAGAGCACCACTGACTCCCATACAGGTGCCTGCGGAACCTTTCCACAGACTTATTATAGACTGTGTTGGTCCTTTACCTCGGACCAGTTCTGGTAACGCCTATATACTAACCATCCTGTGTCCTACCACCAGATTCCCCATAGCAGTTCCAGTAAAGAACATTACGGCTGCTACGGTTGTGAAACACTTATTGAAGATCTTCACCCAGTATGGATTTCCAAGGGAGGTTCAGAGCGACTGTGGCACCAACTTCACCAGTGATCTCTTCAAGAGGACACTGGAAGAGTTCAACATCACACAGGTATTGTCCAGCCCCTATCATCCTGCTTCACAGGGTTCTCTTGAGCGTAGTCATCAGACTAATAAAGCACTCCTGAAGAAGTTTTGCAATGAAACTTCTAAGGATTGGGATAAGCAAATTGATTTGATAATGTGTATCTTTAGAAGTCTTCCCAATGAGTCTCTTGGAGTATCTCCTTATGAGATGCTCTACGGACGTAAGTGCCGTATTCCTCTCAAAGCTTTGAAAGACTCTCTACGTGATGCCACCTTCAGTGAGCATCAGAATGTGCCCCAGTTTCTTCAAAACCTACAACACATTCTAGAGAGGGTACATAACTTTGCCAAGGATAATCTATTGAAAGCACAGGAGAGGATGAAGACTCTTTACGACCAGAACAGCAAAGTAAGGAAATTTAAATCAGGAGACTTCGTGCTTGCCTATTTCCCTATCCCAGGTTCTCCTTTGCAAAACAGGTTTTCAGGACCCTACCGCATCAAGGAGTGCAGAAACAACCACAACTACGTTCTAGAGACTCCAGATAGGCGGCGGAAGACCCAGTTGTGCCACGTCAACCTCCTGAAGCTATATAACGGTACTCCCCCCACTGTATTGATAACATATTCTTCCTTTAAAGGTCCATACATCCACAGTGAGACCTTCCCTGCTTCTCCTCCCGAAAGCACTGACACTGAGTCAGCGCTTTCCAATTCGGAAATCCTAACTGATCCTCATAACCATAATAGTGCTCCGTTACCATATTCTAATCCTATTCTCACCTCGTCAGATATCACCAAGCCTTTCATCCTCCATGTCGACGCCAGTGGTACCGGCATCGGGGGTGACCTAATACAGCAACGAGGCGAGGAGAATATACCTGTTAACGACCACAGCTACAGGGAACTACCGCACAATCGACAGGGAGCTACTCATCGTCCTGAACGTGCAGCACTTCAAACAATACCTGAAAATTGCTTGGTCTACCACCATCAACACAGACCACAACACCCTACACTTCCTGCAGCAAGCCCAATTCCACAGTCGACGTCTTCTACGTTGGGCTTGAGAACTGCAGAAATTCAACCTATCTCTATATCAAGGGTTCTTACAACATCATAGCCGATGCCCTCTCCAGAGTCTATGAAGTAGAGGCAACTCCACCTATCACTCTACCACATGAAGACGTAACTTCTTCCGGAACCGCAGGCTTCGGGGGAGAGTTGTGACGATAATCTCTTTCAATAGAGATTGAGCCTGCTCTTCCCTACATAATTCACGTCATTCAAGTACAAGATACTATATTAAAGATACGTCCACCAGTTTCGCCAAATGTTTTGCAAAGGAAGCAAAGCGTACCTTGCACCACCAGACACACCGGCTCCCGCCCGCCGTCAACGAGCAAACTACCCATTCTCCGCCTGCCTGCTCCTGATTGGCTGGTGTGTCGCCGCACCTGCACTCACGCCACTACCTGAGTCGATGTCTGGGCCAGCACACGTCGTACTCCTCAGAATATCTCTGTGCTCTTTGGAGTTGACATCTCTCGCTGGTAGACAAAGCTCTGGCTGAGGTGTACTAAGGGAGGTGGCAGCTTAAGCCAGTATTCTCAGCACCTGATTATATTATTACCATTGTATTGCACTTCATTTTGTTTTAGAGTAAATTTTACAGCCATTAATTATTCGTGTTGTTTTGTTTGTTGACTTGTTTTGAATTTTACGTAAGCCAAGGGATTGTCTTTAATCATATCTTGTTTTCTAGAGTAATTAAAATTTCATTGTTTATACTTTGTGTTTTGTGTGTCTTCCCATTACCTTACCACAGACAAACAGGCAAACTGTTTCTTTTTTTTCTGTAAATGTGACGAGGCATTGCCCCCTGCTATTGAAAACAGCCGAACATCAACACTCCAACACATTTACCGTCACAATATATATATATATATATATATATATATATATATATATATATATATATATATATATATATATATATATATATATATATATATATACATATATACATATATATATATATATATATATATATATATATATATATATATATATATATATATATATATATATATATATATATATATATATATATATATATATATATATATATATGCGGAAAATCCACAGAGAAATATGAAATGAGGTGAACGTTTCGGCTCTGTTACAGCCTTTGTCAACACCAGACTGACTAAGGAGAAGGGAGAAGGGGGAGGATATATAGGCCGACACCTGACCAACCCATCCCTAGGGTTGGTCAGGTGTAATTAACCAAAAACAGGTATAGCTTAGCTTAGAATGGTCAAAGAGGATTAAGCGGTCAGAGAATAAGGATGAAAGATTAAAGAAAAGCCTCATGAATATACAATTATAATGAGACATTGTAAGCCTCTCTATCAGAGTTGTTTCTTAAACTGTTGTGCAATATTATAACTTAAAAATGGATCAAGTTTGTACATTCCAGTACTAACATTAAGAAGATTTGGACACTGACTGATTAGAGCAGACTCAATCAAATTACGTTCCACGAAATCCCCACAATTGGTAATGCTTTTTGCCCCTTTCCAGTTAATATTGTGATCGCATAAACTCGTATGTAGATACAATGCATTAGACGTTTGGGCAGTTCTAATACTATAAGCATGTTGTGACAACCGCAATTGTTAGGACTTTCCTGTTTGTCCAAGGTACACAGAATCACAATCATTGCAGGGAATCGAATACACACAACCTGCTGTATCAGGGGAGTTTTTTATAAAATTGGATTTGATCGTACTATTAGTGAACACCAAATTTATATTAAGTTTCTTAAAAATCAGAGACAAATTTTCAAGTCCACTCGCATAAGGTACCACCAATGAGTTAATAATTTTTGGTTTCGCCTTAGGGACGTGATTATAAAACGTACGCTTGGCTTGTACAAACGAGAAATCCAAAAACATCTTAGGATATTGTAAACTCTTCCCAATTTCATATATTTTAGCAATCTCTTCATCAAAAAACTCAGGGCTGCAAACCCTCAAAGCTCGTAGAAACATTCCTGAAAATACTGCCTGTTTAACTTTACTATGATGATTCGAATAAAAATGAACATACGACCCCACGTTGGTAGGTTTCCTATACACATTAAATTTGAACTTTCTAGTGACTCTATGAATCATAATGTCCAAAAACGGAAGAGTACCATTCTCCTCAGTCTCACAAGTGAATTTTATTGAAGGTACCAAAGAATTGAGTTCATTAAGAAAAACTATCTGGTCTTTGTTGCACGGCCATAAGCACAAAATATCATCAACATAAATATACCAAACCACATTAGCCGGGATAATCCTGGATAAGATTTTTGTTTCAAAGAATTCCATATACAAATTGCTTAAAACTGGGGACAGGGGATTGCCCATCGCCACACCAAATGTTTGTTTGAAAAATTTTCCATTAAAACTAAAATAATTGTCTTTTATACACAATTTAATAAGTTCCAATACTTTATTGGTCTGCAAGCTCAAATTATATTTAGGCAGTTCCTCACGTAGAAATTCTAACAGATCATCAACAGGAACTTTAGTGAATAAAGAGGTCACATCGAAACTTATAAGTTTAAAATCAAAATTTAAATTCAGTGTGGATAGCTTATTAACTAAGGGGGCATATCAAACGCAAAAATTCGGAAAAATCGAATATTTTTGAAAAATTTATAAAAATACTACAACGTTCTGGCAACACTTTGGCGCAAACACGATAATGTTATGATATAAATTAAAGTATTTATGGTACATTTCCATGCGTAATTGTGCAGAATCCGGTGCCCCGCGGCTGTGGCGCGCCAAGAGTATTGCGTCGTACGTTCTAAACGTCAATTTTTTCGTAATAACGTCGGAAATAACTATGTATATATGACAACAAATATACACTAATTGGCAACCGCCTCCTAGTGGGGGTGAGTGAGGTAGTCACATGGTGTGTCCTGTTGAGAGTGGAGGTGTCGACGCGCGCTCCATTTTGGCTCCTGAAATCTTGCTTTTGTAGCGTCTAGTGCACAATGACCTATAAACGGAGGGCTCGGAAGACAAAGGAAGCCAATTTGGCACGCGGTCGCCGTCTTTGGCAGGAAAGGAGAGCCGCTGTAGCACAAGGGAGAGTTATATCAAGTGAGGATGTAGGCGGCCTCCCCGCCTCACGCCTCGACCCTCCTCACACACCCTCCTCAACCCCAGCCCCTCCATGTGTATGGACCGGCCACGACAGTGCCATCTACATCTACTGGTGTGGCAGTGCCATCTACATCTACTGATGTGGCAGTGCCATCTACATCTACTGGTGTGGCAGTGCCATCTACTGGTGTGGCTGGTGTTGCAGTGCCATCTACTGCTGTGGCTGATGTTGCAGTGCCATCAACTGTTTCAATAGGCCAATTTCAATAGGTTAGTATGTTTTAGTGTTATAATCTGGTATTTTGTAATATGTATGTGCAGGATATATATATGTATAATTTATTTTTTATTTTTTTTTTTTTTTATTTTTTATTTTTTTTTTCAATTTTTTTTTTCGCTTGTTATCAGGGGATGTGCATGGAACTTGCACACCTTGCTCAATGGATGCCTATCTGCAAGGGTGCCAATTATGAACAAAATCTGTTGAAGTCAAGCTCAGTTACAGGTGGCCGAACTTTGATCTTATTTTACTCCGGTAAGTAATTTACAACTTCAAAGTACTTCATAGCTTTTATTTACTAATCAATTTACATGCAAATTACACCTTATATGTAGAGTTTGTGCTTCTACAAAACCTAGTAGACATTTTAGTCCAAAGTCCATTTGTTGATTTTATAAAAATTTATAAACATCATATATTGCATATTTTTGGAAGGGTAACTTTGAAAAATTATATTATTGCACTAAACACTTTATTGCTAAAACTGATCACTACAATCCTTTATTATGAGCTAATTTTAATATCTGAGTGTTATAGAAATGATTTTAGTTGACAAATGTGGTCCCTAAAATTATTTGAAAATGTTGAAAATTCGTTGCATAATACGTTGTGTATTTTTTTTCTCCTTTTCTGTTTAGAGTGTGATGGTGAAACTTGGACCAGTTGCAGCCTTTCTATATATAGCCTGAATGGTTCAGGCTTGTTCGCATTTGTGTTCCTCACGTGTGCCCCAAAGAATGAGGTGTTTTGGTAAAATGCTATGCCCAAGATTACTATCCGAGTGCCGGCGGTGGGGTGGTTCAAATAGCCTCGGCTATCACCTCATTTTGTCCGGTCGTGATGGTCAAGTGGATTAAGGCGTCTTGTACATACCAGTTGCGTGGCTCCTGGGAGTATGGGTTCGAGTCACTTCTGGGGTGTGAGTTTTCAGTTATATATAGTTATATATATATATATATATATATATATATATATATATATATATATATATATATATATATATATATATATATATATATATATATATATATATATATATATATATATATATATATATATATATATATATATATATATATATATATATATATATATATATATATATATATATATATATATATATATTAGTATATTTTGGTAGCAGTCTTTCCTGTAGACATATATTATTAAATATGACCGAAAAAGTAAGATTAATAATTCTAACACGAATTTTCTCAATCTTTCGTACATTACGCTTCACTGTTGGAGGTAGATCAAAAATCACTTCTCCAAAATTCATTTTTATTTCTAGTCTGACGCGACACGGGCGCGTTTCGTAAAACTTATTACATTTTCAAAGACTTCACAAATACACAACTGATTAGAACTTACGTATCTCTGATTTTATATCTACATTTGAGTGAGGTGGGAGGGGTGATGTGGCATTAACACAAGACAGAACAAGAGGGGATATTAATAGGGTATTAAAAGTATCAACACAAGACAGAACAGAAACAATGGGTATTGAATAGAAGTGTTTGTAGAAAGCCTATTGGTCCATATTTCTTGATGCTTCTATATTGGAGCGGAGTCTTGAGGTGGGTAGAATATAGTTGTGCAATAATTGGCTGTTGATTGCTGGTGTTGACTTCTTGATGTGTAGTGCCTCGCAAACGTCAAGCCGCCTGCTATCGCTGTATCTATCGATGATTTCTGTGTTGTTTACTAGGATTTCTCTGGCGATGGTTTGGTTATGGGAAGAGATTATATGTTCCTTAATGGAGCCCTGTTGCTTATGCATCGTTAAACGCCTAGAAAGAGATGTTGTTGTCTTGCCTATATACTGGGTTTTTTGGAGCTTACAGTCCCCAAGTGGGCATTTGAAGGCATAGACGACGTTAGTCTCTTTTAAAGCGTTCTGTTTTGTGTCTGGAGAGTTTCTCATGAGTAGGCTGGCCGTTTTTCTGGTTTTATAGTAAATCGTCAGTTGTATCCTCTGATTTTTGTCTGTAGGGATAACGTTTCTATTAACAATATCTTTCAGGACCCTTTCCTCCGTTTTATGAGCTGTGGAAAAGTAGTTCCTGTAAAATAGTCTAATAGGGGGTATAGGTGTTGTGTTAGTTGTCTCTTCAGAGGTTGCATGGCTTTTCACTTTCCTTCTTATGATGTCTTCGATGAAACCATTGGAGAAGCCGTTATTGACTAGGACCTGCCTTACCCTACAGAGTTCTTCGTCGACTTGCTTCCATTCTGAGCTGTGGCTGAGAGCACGGTCGACGTATGCGTTAACAACACTCCTCTTGTACCTGTCAGGGCAGTCGCTGTTGGCATTTAGGCACATTCCTATGTTTGTTTCCTTAGTGTAGACTGCAGTGTGGAAACCTCCGCCCTTTTCCATGACTGTTACATCTAGAAAAGGCAGCTTCCCATCCTTTTCCGTCTCGTAAGTGAAACGCAGCACGGAACTCTGCTCAAATGCCTCCTTCAGCTCCTGCAGATGTCTGACATCAGGTACCTGTGTAAAAATGTCGTCAACATACCTGCAGTATATGGCCGGTTTCAAGTTCATGTCGACTAAGACTTTTTGCTCGATGGTACCCATGTAGAAGTTTGCAAACAGGACACCTAGGGGAGAACATAATATCATCAACATAAATATACCAAACCACATTAGCCGGGATAATCCTGGATAAGATTTTTGTTTCAAAGAATTCCATATACAAATTGCTTAAAACTGGGGACAGGGGATTGCCCATCGCCATACCAAATGTTTGTTTGAAAAATTTTCCATTAAAACTAAAATAATTGTCTTTTATACACAATTTAATAAGTTCCAATACTTTATTGGTCTGCAAGCTCAAATTATATTTAGGCAGTTCCTCACGTAGAAATTCTAACAGATCATCAACAGGAACTTTAGTGAATAAAGAGGTCACATCGAAACTTATAAGTTTAAAATCAACATTTAAATTCAGTGTGGATAGCTTATTAACTAAGGGGGCATATCAAACGCAAAAATTCGGAAAAATCTAATATTTTTGAAAAATTTATAAAAATACTACAACGTTCTGGCAACACTTTGGCGCAAACACGATAATGTTATGATATAAATTAAAGTATTTATGGTACATTTCCATGCGTAATTGTGCAGAATCCGGTGCCCCGCGGCTGTGGCGCGCCAAGAGTATTGCGTCGTACGTTCTAAACGTCAATTTTTTCGTAATAACGTCGGAAATAACTATGTATATATGACAACAAATATACACTAATTGGCAACCGTCTCCTAGTGGGGGTGAGTGAGGTAGTCACATGGTGTGTCTTGTTGAGAGTGGAGGTGTCGACGCGCGCTCCATTTTGGCTCCTGAAATCTTGCTTTTGTAGCATCTAGTGCACAATGACCTATAAACGGAGGGCTCGGAAGACAAAGGAAGCCAATTTGGCACGCGGTCGCCGTCTTTGGCAGGAAAGGAGAGCCGCTGTAGCACAAGGGAGAGTTATATCAAGTGAGGATGTAGGCGGCCTCCCCGCCTCACGCCTCGACCCTCCTCACACACCCTCCTCAACCCCAGCCCCTCCATGTGTATGGACCGGCCACGACAGTGCCTTCTACATCTACTGGTGTGGCAGTGCCATCTACATCTACTGATGTGGCAGTGCCATCTACATCTACTGGTGTGGCAGTGCCATCTACTGGTGTGGCTGGTGTTGCAGTGCCATCTACTGCTGTGGCTGATGTTGCAGTGCCATCAACTGTTTCAATAGACCAATTTCAATAGGTTAGTATGTTTTAGTGTTATAATCTGGTATTTTGTAATATGTATGTGCAGGATATATATATGTATAATTTATTTTTTATTTTTTTTTTATTTTTTATTTTTTTTTTTTTTCAATTTTTTTTTTTCGTTTGTTATCAGGGGATGTGCATGGAACTTGCACACCTTGCTCAATGGATGCCTATCTGCAAGGGTGCCAATTATGAACAAAATCTGTTGAAGTCAAGCTCAGTTACAGGTGGCCGAACTTTGATCTTATTTTACTCAGGTAAGTAATTTACAACTTCAAAGTACTTCATAGCTTTCATTTATTAATCAATTTACATGCAAATTACACCTTATATGTAGAGTTTGTGCTTCTACAAAACCTAGTAGACATTTTAGTCCAAAGTCCATTTGTTGATTTTATAAAAATTTATAAACATCATATATTGCATATTTTTGGAAGGGTAACTTTGAAAAATTATATTATTGCACTAAACACTTTATTGCTAAAACTGATCACTGCAATCCTTTATTATGTGCTAATTTTAATATCTGAGTGTTATAGAAATGATTTTAGTTGACAAATGTGGTCCCTAAAATTATTTGAAAATGTTGAAAATTCGTTGCATAATACGTTGTGTATTTTTTTTCTCCTTTTCTGTTTAGAGTGTGATGGTGAAACTTGAACCAGTTGCAGCCCTTTCTATATATAGCCTGAATGGTTCAGGCTTGTTCGCATTTGTGTTCCTCACGTGTGCCCCAAAGAATGAGGTGTTTTGGTAAAATGCTATGCCCAAGATTACTATCCGAGTGCCGTGGTGGGGTGGTTCAAATAGCCTCGGCTATCACCTCATTTTGTCCGGTCGTGATGGTCAAGTGGATTAAGGCGTCTTGTACATACCAGTTGCGTGGCTCCTGGGAGTATGGGTTCGAGTCACTTCTGGGGTGTGAGTTTTCAGTTATATATATATATATATATATATATATATATATATATATATATATATATATATATATATATATATATATATATATATATATATATATATATTAGTATATTTTGGTAGCAGTCTTTCCTGTAGACATATATTATTAAATATGACCGAAAAAGTAAGATTAATAATTCTAACACGAATTTTCTCAATCTTTCGTACATTACGCTTCACTGTTGGAGGTAAATAAAAAATCACTTCTCCAAAATTCATTTTTATTTCTATTCTGACGCGACACGGGCGCGTTTCGTAAAACTTATTACATTTTCAAAGACTTCACAAATACACAACTGATTAGAACTTACGTATCTCTGATTTTATATCTACATTTGAGTGAGGTGGGAGGGGTGATGTGGCATTAACACAAGACAGAACAAGAGGGGATATTAATAGGGTATTAAAAGTATCAACACAAGACAGAACAGAAACAATGGGTATTGAATAGAAGTGTTTGTAGAAAGCCTATTGGTCCATATTTCTTGATGCTTCTATATTGGAGCGGAGTCTTGAGGTGGGTAGAATATAGTTGTGCAATAATTGGCTGTTGATTGCTGGTGTTGACTTCTTGATGTGTAGTGCCTCGCAAACGTCAAGCCGCCTGCTATCGCTGTATCTATCGATGATTTCTGTGTTGTTTACTAGGATTTCTCTGGCGATGGTTTGGTTATGGGAAGAGATTATATGTTCCTTAATGGAGCCCTGTTGCTTATGCATCGTTAAACGCCTAGAAAGAGATGTTGTTGTCTTGCCTATATACTGGGTTTTTTGGAGCTTACAGTCCCCAAGTGGGCATTTGAAGGCATAGACGACGTTAGTCTCTTTTAAAGCGTTCTGTTTTGTGTCTGGAGAGTTTCTCATGAGTAGGCTGGCCGTTTTTCTGGTTTTATAGTAAATCGTCAGTTGTATCCTCTGATTTTTGTCTGTAGGGATAACGTTTCTATTAACAATATCTTTCAGGACCCTTTCCTCCGTTTTATGAGCTGTGGAAAAGTAGTTCCTGTAAAATAGTCTAATAGGGGGTATAGGTGTTGTGTTAGTTGTCTCTTCAGAGGTTGCATAGCTTTTCACTTTCCTTCTTATGATGTCTTCGATGAAACCATTGGAGAAGCCGTTATTGACTAGGACCTGCCTTACCCTACAGAGTTCTTCGTCGACTTGCTTCCATTCTGAGCTGTGGCTGAGAGCACGGTCGACGTATGCGTTAACAACACTCCTCTTGTACCTGTCAGGGCAGTCGCTGTTGGCATTTAGGCACATTCCTATGTTTGTTTCCTTAGTGTAGACTGCAGTGTGGAAACCTCCGCCCTTTTCCATGACTGTTACATCTAGAAAAGGCAGCTTCCCATCCTTTTCCGTCTCGTAAGTGAAACGCAGCACGGAACTCTGCTCAAATGCCTCCTTCAGCTCCTGCAGATGTCTGACATCAGGTACCTGTGTAAAAATGTCGTCAACATACCTGCAGTATATGGCCGGTTTCAAGTTCATGTCGACTAAGACTTTTTGCTCGATGGTACCCATGTAGAAGTTTGCAAACAGGACACCTAGGGGAGAACCCATGGCGACCTCATCTACTTGCTTATACATGTGCCCATCCGGGCTCAAGAAGGGTGCCTCTTTAGTACAAGCTTGGAGTAGTTTCCTCAGAATACTTTCTGGCATGTCAAGAGGAGTACAGGCTGGATCACGATACACTCTGTCGGCTATCATTCCGATTGTCTCGTCCACAGGTACGTTGGTAAACAGCGATTCTACGTCCAACGAGGCTCTTATCCCTGTGGCCCGTGTGCCCCGCAGTAAGTCCACAAATTCCTTTGGAGACTTCAGGCTGAAGGCGCAAGGAACATAAGGAGTCAGCAGGCCGTTGAGTCGCTTCGCCAGTCTGTACGTGGGTGTGGGTATCTGGCTAATGATTGGCCGAAGTGGGTTTCCAGGCTTGTGCGTCTTGACATTTCCATACGCATATCCAGGTTTATATTCCCCAATGATCTTTGGCAGGTGAAGTCCGGATTTCTTGGCGTTCACAGTTTCGATCAGTTTGTTGACCTTTGCTTTTAATTCGGCTGTAGTGTCCTTCGTTACCCTTTGGAACTTAGTTTGGTCAGAGAGTATGATGTTCATTTTCGCCAGATATTCGTCTTTTTTAAGAATGACATATATTGGCGACTTGTCACCTCTCCTGACAACTATCTCCTTGTTCTCACGAAGGCTTTTAGCTGCCGCTTTAAGCTCGGGGGACAGTATGGTGCTTCTGTAGTTGCCTCGATTCTTTCCTCCTTCTGCAATAAGTTCTGCTTGTAAGGTATCTTTGGTAGTGACCTTCTTTTGTGTCTCGAGGTCGAATATGTCGTCCAACAGAATTTCCAACTCTACTTTCCGGGCCATTTCACTCGGTCTGGACATAACATGACAGTTTATGCCCAGATTTAGGAGAGTGACTTGGTCCTCAGTGAGGTTAATTCCTGCAAGGTTCAGGAAGCCATCTCTTGGTCGTGGAATTGCCATAGGTCCTCCATATAATGTTGTTAGTTTCTTGATAATCCTTGTTTCAGTGCTGAGGTGATGTTGGTCTGTGAGGATGTCGAGGTGTTGTTCAATGCGGGTACGGATACTATGGTCGATGTTGCTATTTCTCCACTCGTTTGTAGCATCACCCCTCCCACCTCACTCAAATGTAGATATAAAATCAGAGATACGTAAGTTCTAATCAGTTGTGTATTTGTGAAGTCTTTGAAAATGTAATAAGTTTTACGAAACGCGCCCGTGTCGCGTCAGACTAGAAATAAAAATGAATTTTGGAGAAGTGATTTTTGATTTACCTCCAACAGTGAAGCGTAATGTACGAAAGATTGAGAAAATTCGTGTTAGAATTATTAATCTTACTTTTTCGGTCATATTTAATAATATATGTCTACAGGAAAGACTGCTACCAAAATATACTAATATTAAAGTGCACGACCCAGCAGCAAGGAATCAAGCCTTCACGATAAAATATCGCCAGGATCTGATTCGTGATCAGATATACAAGGCAGAGAATGAAATCAAAGACAACAAAACGCAACTACTTCATGCTACAAACGAGTGGAGAAATAGCAACATCGACCATAGTATCCGTACCCGCATTGAACAACACCTCGACATCCTCACAGACCAACATCACCTCAGCACTGAAACAAGGATTATCAAGAAACTAACAACATTATATGGAGGACCTATGGCAATTCCACGACCAAGAGATGGCTTCCTGAACCTTGCAGGAATTAACCTCACTGAGGACCAAGTCACTCTCCTAAATCTGGGCATAAACTGTCATGTTATGTCCAGACCGAGTGAAATGGCCCGGAAAGTAGAGTTGGAAATTCTGTTGGACGACATATTCGACCTCGAGACACAAAAGAAGGTCACTACCAAAGATACCTTACAAGCAGAACTTATTGCAGAAGGAGGAAAGAATCGAGGCAACTACAGAAGCACCATACTGTCCCCCGAGCTTAAAGCGGCAGCTAAAAGCCTTCGTGAGAACAAGGAGATAGTTGTCAGGAGAGGTGACAAGTCGCCAATATATGTCATTCTTAAAAAAGACGAATATCTGGCGAAAATGAACATCATACTCTCTGACCAAACTAAGTTCCAAAGGGTAACGAAGGACACTACAGCCGAATTAAAAGCAAAGGTCAACAAACTGATCGAAACTGTGAACGCCAAGAAATCCGGACTCCACCTGCCAAAGATCATTGGGGAATATAAACCTGGATATGCGTATGGAAATGTCAAGACGCACAAGTCTGGAAACCCACTTCGGCCAATCATTAGCCAGATACCCACACCCACGTACAGACTGGCGAAGCGACTCAACGGCCTGCTGACTCCTTATGTTCCTTGCGCCTTCAGCCTGAAGTCTCCAAAGGAATTTGTGGACTTACTGCGGGGCACACGGGCCACAGGGATAAGAGCCTCGTTGGACGTAGAATCGCTGTTTACCAACGTACCTGTGGACGAGACAATCGGAATGATAGCCGACAGAGTGTATCGTGATCCAGCCTGTACTCCTCTTGACATGCCAGAAAGTATTCTGAGGAAACTACTCCAAGCTTGTACTAAAGAGGCACCCTTCTTGAGCCCGGATGGGCACATGTATAAGCAAGTAGATGGGGTCGCCATGGGTTCTCCCCTAGGTGTCCTGTTTGCAAACTTCTACATGGGTACCATGGAGCAAAAAGTCTTAGTCGACATGAACTTGAAACCGGCCATATACTGCAGGTATGTTGACGACATTTTTACACAGGTACCTGATGTCAGACATCTGCAGGAGCTGAAGGAGGCATTTGAGCAGAGTTCCGTGCTGCGTTTCACTTACGAGACGGAAAAGGATGGGAAGCTGCCTTTTCTAGATGTAACAGTCATGGAAAAGGGCGGAGGTTTCCACACTGCAGTCTACACTAAGGAAACAAACATAGGAATGTGCCTAAATGCCAACAGCGACTGCCCTGACAGGTACAAGAGGAGTGTTGTTAACGCATACGTCGACCGTGCTCTCAGCCACAGCTCAGAATGGAAGCAAGTCGACGAAGAACTCTGTAGGGTAAGGCAGGTCCTAGTCAATAACGGCTTCTCCAATGGTTTCATCGAAGACATCATAAGAAGGAAAGTGAAAAGCCATGCAACCTCTGAAGAGACAACTAACACAACACCTATACCCCCTATTAGACTATTTTACAGGAACTTCTTTTCCACAGCTCATAAAACGGAGGAAAGGGTCCTGAAAGATATTGTTAATAGAAACGTTATCCCTACAGATAAAAATCAGAGGATACAACTGACGATTTACTATAAAACCAGAAAAACGGCCAGCCTACTCATGAGAAACTCTCCAGACACAAAACAGAACGCTTTAAAAGAGACTAACGTCGTCTATGCCTTCAAATGCCCACTTGGGGACTGTAAGCTCCAAAAAACCCAGTATATAGGCAAGACAACAACATCTCTTTCTAGGCGTTTAACGATGCATAAGCAACAGGGCTCCATTAAGGAACATATAATCTCTTCCCATAACCAAACCATCGCCAGAGAAATCCTAGTAAACAACACAGAAATCATCGATAGATACAGCGATAGCAGGCGGCTTGACGTTTGCGAGGCACTACACATCAAGAAGTCAACACCAGCAATCAACAGCCAATTATTGCACAACTATATTCTACCCACCTCAAGACTCCGCTCCAATATAGAAGCATCAAGAAATATGGACCAATAGGCTTTCTACAAACACTTCTATTCAATACCCATTGTTTCTGTTCTGTCTTGTGTTGATACTTTTAATACCCTATTAATATCCCCTCTTGTTCTGTCTTGTGTTAATGCCACATCACCCCTCCCACCTCACTCAAATGTAGATATAAAATCAGAGATACGTAAGTTCTAATCAGTTGTGTATTTGTGAAGTCTTTGAAAATGTAATAAGTTTTACGAAACGCGCCCGTGTTGCGTCAGACTAGAAATAAAAATGAATTTTGGAGAAGTGATTTTTGATTTACCTCCAACAGTGAAGCGTAATGTACGAAAGATTGAGAAAATTTGTGTTAGAATTATTAATCTTACTTTTTCGGTCATATTTAATAATATATATATATATATGCGAACAAGCCTGAATGGTCCCCAGGACTATATGCGAATGAAAACTCACACCCCAGAAGTGACTCGAACCCATACTCCCAGAAGCAACGCAACTGGTAACTACAGGGCGCCTTAATCCGCTTGACCATCACGGCCGTCAAAAGGAAGTGATAGCCGAGGCTATTTGAGCCACTTCCCCGACGGCAACTCGGATGGTAATCTTGGGCATAGCATTTCACCAAATCACCTCATTCTTTGGGGCACACGTGAGGAACACAAATGCGAACAAGCCTGAATGGTCCCCAGGACTATATGCGAATGAAAACTCACACCCCAGAAGTGACTCGAACCCATACTCCCAGAAGCAACGCAACTGGTAACTACAGGGCGCCTTAATCCGCTTGACCATCACGGCCGTCAAAAGGAAGTGATAGCCGAGGCTATTTGAGCCACTTCCCCGACGGCAACTCGGATGGTAATCTTGGGCATAGCATTTCACCAAATCACCTCATTCTTTGGGGCACACGTGAGGAACACAAATGCGAACAAGCCTGAATGGTCCCCAGGACTATATGCGAATGAAAACTCACACCCCAGAAGTGACTCGAACCCATACTCCCAGAAGCAACGCAACTGGTAACTACAGGGCGCCTTAATCCGCTTGACCATCACGGCCGTCAAAAGGAAGTGATAGCCGAGGCTATTTGAGCCACTTCCCCGACGGCAACTCGGATGGTAATCTTGGGCATAGCATTTCACCAAATCACCTCATTCTTTGGGGCACACGTGAGGAACACAAATGCGAACAAGCCTGAATGGTCCCCAGGACTATATGCGAATGAAAACTCACACCCCAGAAGTGACTCGAACCCATACTCCCAGAAGCAACGCAACTGGTAACTACAGGGCGCCTTAATCCGCTTGACCATCACGGCCGTCAAAAGGAAGTGATAGCCGAGGCTATTTGAGCCACTTCCCCGACGGCAACTCGGATGGTAATCTTGGGCATAGCATTTCACCAAATCACCTCATTCTTTGGGGCACACGTGAGGAACACAAATGCGAACAAGCCTGAATGGTCCCCAGGACTATATGCGAATGAAAACTCACACCCCAGAAGTGACTCGAACCCATACTCCCAGAAGCAACGCAACTGGTAACTACAGGGCGCCTTAATCCGCTTGACCATCAAT